>NC_092859.1:157508491-157541743 GCF_032062135.1 Pyxicephalus adspersus
TGAATTTTTTTCTAACCAGTAAATTGGGGTAAAAATGACATTGGTGGGTGGGGAGCTTCTACCATGAAAAGCAAATATTCAGGGTCGGGATTTACCTACGTCCAGCCGCCCTGCAGTGAAGAAAGGTCAAAGAGCTGCCATCATTGCATCCTCAGAAGATGCCATGTTCCCCGCTGCTCCATGGCAAACTTCCAAGAATGTCGTGATCCTATTTATCCATTGGATAGCTACTGATGAGTTACATTTTCTTTGCCGTGCACAAGGCTAAGCACTACAAGGCTCATGTACCATACAGTATTGAGCTAAAACAAAAAGTCACCAGGGGCCAGAGCTTTTTATTGACAAAAATGGCATTGCATGTCTCTTTTTTATGATAAGTCTTTAATCATATCTAGTTACCTAAATGTGCTCTGCATGTCTTAATAATAATTCTGTATTTCTTTATAATTATCTCCTGCAGGCCATTTCAAAGGTGGTTACTGAGTTTGAAGTTCCTAAAGCAAAGGTTTTTGCTGATTTAGAGAGTAAGTACAATGCTGGTTCAGATAAATTATCATTGTAGAAGATTTGGTTAAGAAATGATTGAGTAACTTCTGTACAGTATGTCGCTTCCTTTTCTTTTCGGGTGTGAGGAACTATAGACATCCATTGGATGAGTGGCCAAATGTTATTAAAATTACAGAATGATTCCAGTAACTAATACTAACTATACCATGACCTGGATAATTAAGAACCTTTATACTACTATACCTCTAATACTAATGTGACACATGGTATTGTCACTTGTGCTATGATTTGTTGGGTTGTGGAGCCAGAAGGTGGTCAAGCACTTTGTATAAGAGGGTTCTGAACCCTGAAATGGATCCAAGTTACATACTAGTATGTAAAAATATAAAATTGCTTTATTTAGTCATTCTGTGGGCTATGCAGCTTTAGATTTTTTTTTGTATTGAAGTGTAGATAGCACACACTTCCCTTTCTGTGTACTGTGAGATTTATTTGTCTCTTGTATGGGTATTTAAAGTAAATTTCAATATTTACAGTGCGATCAGTATTAAAGCACTTGGCTCCTTGCCTAATCTCTTTCTGTGGTCACCGAACACCTCGGCCTATGATCCAGTTCTAATTTATGTTTTCCCTAGTATACCCAGCATAAATTATGCATGCGCTGCTCTCCTGGATTTCATATCGGGCTAATACAATGAATCAAACCCTGACACTCACTTCTCAAACTGAACGCTGCTAGTGAATCATTTCATATCTGCAGCAAATTCATTCCCCATGAAGTGCGGCTCTCTTCCATCTTTCCAGGTTTCTTGTTGAAGTATTCATTTGAACCGAGCACTTGAATCAGGCCCTTGAAGAGGAATTGTAAAAGCTTCTAACAGCTGTGTGCTTTGTCTGTAAAGAACAATTATGTTGTCCCAATAAAAGGAATCACCGGCTACAAGCGCTCCGCTTATCTCTAAGACCAATACAGCAATTAGCCATTTTGAGATCACACACAATGATCCGCGCCCTTCTGTTTTAACGCCACCACCCAGTGTTTGACTTATTCTGGGATATATGAGAAGTGCAATTTGTGGGGATGATTAGATTGTTCTCTGTCTTGTATATTTATAGGCTTTCGTCCTGTCATCAATCGGACTGTGAATGATAAGATCAATAATGAGATTCGCCCGCTGCTAGAGCATGCGCTGAAGACAGCAAGAGGTATGTGTAATATATTATAAGAGATCGATAGTCTGAAATTCAGTCCTTTGGAAGTTCACCGGTCCTGCTTCTTTCATGGTTGCCATTTGGATAAGCCAAATCTCTATTTTAGAACATTTCCATAAGATAACCAGAACTATCACAGTTGTGCTGAAATTTGAAAATTGAAAGCTGAGGGACAGCTTGGGACAGAGCAGCCCTGAAAATTGGTATAATTGCATGAAATATTGACCACGGCTTAAGTGACATTTGAGGCTACATATAGTATACACTGTACACAGTCTGCAGTCCTTGTACCCACAAAATATATTTTTACTAAATGTCTCACTTACCTCAGACAAATGGCTCAAGAAATAAAAAAAACATACACAGAAAGTGAATACCTTACTGTTTGCAATATACACAAAAATTATAAACCATTGAGAAAATAAACACATGAAATACCTAGCATTATGTACAGAGTGCAGGGGTCAGGACTATGTAATACTCAGCAATATGTACAGAGTACAGGGCTCTAGAACAATATCATACATAACATTGTGTATAGGTTGCAGGGTTCAGGACTATGCAATACACAACAATATGTACAGAGTGCAGGGGTCAGGACATGTAATACTCAGCAATATGTACAGAGTGCAGGGGTCAGGACTATGTAATACTCAGCATTATGTACAGAGTGCAGGGGTCAGGACATGTAATACTCAGCAATACGTACGGAGTGCAGGGGTCAGGACTATGTAATACTCAGCAATATGTACAGAGTGCAGGGGTCAGGACTATGTAATACTCAGCAATACATACAGAGTGCAGGGGTCTAGGACAATATCATACATAACATTGTGTATAGGTTGCAGGGTTCAGGACTATGCAATACACAACAATATGTATAAAGTGCAGGGGTCAGGACTATGTAATAATGTAATACACAACATTTCTCATAGCGTGCTGAGGTCATGACTATGTAATATACACAGCAATACAAATAGAGTGCAGGGGTCAGGACTATTCAATACACAATATTGCATATAGATTGTAGCAGTCAGGACAATGCAATACATTTTCCACAGCAGTCAGGACAACATAGTGCACAGAGTGCAGCAGTAAAGAGTTTGTATGGTTGGTTGTGGGAGGAAAAATGGCCTAGTATCATTTGTGTCGTAAAAAGGACCAATGTTTATTAGGGAGGAATGTCCTATAGTTAGTGGGCCCTGGAAGAAAAAAATGTCTTAGGATTTGTAAAAGGGAAATGTCCAGTGTCAGTGGGCAGTGTGAACAAACAAATGTCAGGTAACAGTGTCTGTAAGAGGAAGAATGTTCTTAAGTTGTGATAAAAGAGCAATGTGCACCAATAATTGGAGGGGATATTGGTGACCAGAGAGAGGTAAGATTAACAATGGGGCCAAGAAGAGCATGGGTAGGCAAACAATTCCCAGAGGGCACGGGGTGGGGAGAACAATAGCACCCAGCAGAGACACTGGAACAAGAATATTGCCTAGGAGTAAGTCATGGGGTGGGGTAGAACATTAGTGCCAAGTTGGAGCTGAATGGAAATAATAGTGCCCAGGGTCCTGTTTCATGCTGCTGTTCTCTCTGCTTGCTTCATTTGTCACCAGGACTAAGCTAAGCCTCTTGGTCAGGAGAGCACTTCACCCATTGACCTTTACAAGAGTTGACTCCAGTAACAAGTCTTCCATTGCAGGCTTTGCTGCAGAGCAAAGCTCAGACCCACCAGGCACTGGGACTGTGGCGTAACCCCTGGACAGTTCCCTGGGTATGGTTGGGGGATGCTGACTTATGTTTTTTGTGCTCTACCTCTGTGTGGAGCTGGACAACTTGCTGGAGGAAAGGCTTCCTCTTGCCCCATTGATCAATGACGGTCTGATTACTACAGGAAAAATATGCAAGCAGCAGCAAAAGATGTGAAGGATGAAAACATTTCACTTCAAATCTTATGAGACTAAGGGTCATGGCACCAATAACTAGGATGAAGCAGTAAAGTTCATTTTGGAAGACTTCCTGTTGCAACTAAAATCTCCCCAATGGTAATCAGGCAATAAAATATCAACTGATTGGTTTTATCCTTCCCTCTACTCAATGCAAAACTGAACAAAATAGCTATGCTTGCATTTTATGAAACAGATTTAAAAATGCATTTACAGGGCTGTTGTGTTTTTTCATGTACAGACTTGGAAGGCGCGGCACAGCTTGTGCTAAGTATTAACGTAACTTTGAGGAACCTGCAAACAAGGCAGAAGAACCTGAACACTGAGCTTAGCAATCTCCGAGAGGATCTTCTTAAAGTGTTATCAGACCAGAACTGTGTGAACTGCGCAGAAGCCTCCAGCATTGTTCAGAGAATCCAACTGGGGGAAATCCAGGTAGGTGCCCATTGTGATGGTGTAAATGATATTGAAAACGAGACCAGTGCAGAAAAAAACCCACTATATTCACCTGACCCCATTCTGACGCAGGGTGCCACCATCTTCTTCTTTATTCTGTTGCTAGATGTGATCTTCAACCATCCAGATTGGCCAGGCCGGGATGATAGAACTCCAGTGCAGATGTACAGAGTTCAATCAGTCCCGGAAATACCAGGGAAAGCTGGGATTGCCGGGTATTCTGGTAACCAACACTGAGCGCATAGGCAGCTTCATGGTTTTTACAGTTCTGCAGGGCCTGATCGAAATTTTTTTACAAGCAGAATATTCTGCTTTAATATTGCTAGTGGACTCAGAGGACTTGGAAAACATTTACAAAACAATGAGGGATAAATTGGAGGAATAAGATGGGAGAAGAAGGTGGAAAGTAAATTTCCAATAAATTCCATAGGCTTTAGATTAGTCCAATGAGATATACAACATGATTTTTTATCATCTACATTCATATTTCATATTTTCTTACAGACTTCCACTGTGGGTGAACTGGTAAAAAAAATAATTAATGTGAGGAAAATCAACCTGCTTGGTATCTTTCAAAAGGTAACTAATGTTTGACCCATTGTAATAAAGTGAACTAGTGAAGTCCCATTCATGCTTCTTCTACTTTCCCCTGTTTAATCTCTTGTTTAAATGAAATGAATGAAAGACTATTCATGATTATGAATGTTATAAATATCTGTTCTTCCACTAACAATTATTATTATACAGCATTTATATAGCGCCAACATATTACGCAGCGCTGTACTTTAAATAGAGGTTGCAAATGACAATCAGATACAGTCCGTGCTGCAGGAGGAGGAGGGGATCCTGCCCCAAAGAGCTTACAATCTATGAGGTGGGGGAAGTATCACACAATAAGAGGGCGGATATGGAATGGGGGGTGAGTAGTGGGAGTTTGAGAGACAGAAGAAGACCGGTAGGTGAGGTTGAAAAGATGGGTTTTAGGGGCTCTTTTAAATGAGCAGAAAGTAGGATCAAGCAGATTAGGATGAGGAAAACCATTGCAGAGAGTCGGGGCAGCTCTAAAAAAGTATTGGAGCCGTGCATGTGATGAGGTTATGAGTGAGGAAGTCATTAGTAGGTCTTTGGAACATGGAAGAGAGAGGCTAGAGGGGTATTTTTCTATCAGGGCAGAAAGATAAGTGGGACAAGAACTGTGGAGGGATTTGAAGGCAAAGCACAGGAGATCAATTTGATTCTAAGGTAAAATAAAAGTAAACTAAGACAAAAACAAAGAGAGGCAGCAGAAGAGGAATGGTTTTAAGGATTTATAAGTCTGCCTGCAGCATTCATAAAAGATTGTGGAGAAGAGATTCAGGTTAGTGGAAAACCAGAGAGGAGGAAGTCACAGTGGTCCAATGGACCCAGATGGTCCTTTACTTCCACTAACAATGGACCACTGCATGGTCTACAAAATCACTAAAATAAGCAGTACAAAAAATGCATGGGAACCCTCTATTGGAAAACAACTCACATTAAAAATACATTCACTGTGCAAACCTAGATGGGAATGGAAGAGAAAGAACCTCAAAAGACTTGAGTGACTTCACGTGTCCCCTTTGCCGGAACTATGGTTGTCCACCACTGGCCAGAGAGGGATTGGATCAAAAATATGGACTGTGTGACACCGGCTGTGCAGGATAAATGCTGGTTGTGCACATTGTAAATGGTTGTAGACGTTGTAGACGTTGGTTTTCTACCAGTAAATGACTCAGCCCTGTGCCCATGGCTGCTTTGTTTGTGTTTTTCCTTCATCTCTGCCTGAAGAAAAGTGAACCCTAGACTTATTCTTGCCTCCCCCACTAATGCCAGCTCTCAGCTGTACATTTCACATGTCACGTACGTATTACCAGGCTTCTCCTACGGTATATCTAGTACAAGTTTACTTACTAATTGCTCTTAGCTTTTTGATTTTATGACATTGACAGCTTCCTCCTCTTCTGCATTCTCTGGCACACTGCTGCCTCTCTTGTATGTGTGTTGTCTCTCTTTATGTCATTCTGTCACTTCCCTCTCTTCCTCTTCTCTTTAATCTTCCTCTCAGGCCCTGCCTGCGTTCCTTTATACCTCACTTTTAGTAAGTCAGTCTTTAGCTCCAACTCTTTCTCCGTTCATCCTCTCAGGCGCTTCAAGCTCTCAACAACATGCCAGATTTCGTGAACACGCAGGCTTCCAGAAGTATTAGTGGTAAGTTGTAACCCCAAAGGGATTTAAAGAGTTTATTAGTTTTTATGTTTGTTCTTGTATAACGTTCTTCCTTTATTGTATTTTTAAATTTCAGATGTTGCGGTTGCCTTGAATAGCACAGAGGCAGAAATTAGATTGTATGCATCCAGTTTCCCCATAAATCAGTATATCGGACCTATAAATTCAGGCGTGCTTACCTTTGAACAGAAGACTGATCTGTATGGAGAGGAAGTAGAACGCTATGAGTATTACAGGTAATGAGTAACAAGCAGAGGAACCTTGGAGCCATTAGTACCATTGGTGCCATTGATGGTGTCAGGCCCCCTTTCTAATGGATCACTACCTTGTTTATTACCAGTCCTCCTGAGCATTTCACCCAGCCTTTGTTCAGATAGTTGATCCATGAAACACTGCATATTATATTAATGCTATAAATAAATATATATATATATATATATATATATATATATATAACATATTAAAAATCAAAGAAGTGAAGTGCTCACCCCCCATAGAGTCAGCAAAATGTTACCCAGGTTTCTCTTTTTATTGTGGCTTATGAAACTAACAAAGGCTTTTATAATTCATTTAAATGATTTATTGTAACTCAACATATGCAGATTTATGGAAGTGGGCAGTCCACATTCAAAAGCAATCCATATAGTCCAACATCTGACCTTAAGCATTCTCACTGAACCTTTAAATCCATTCCTTTCCTAGGATGGGTACCCTTTTAATTGTCAGTCCTAAATTCAGCACCAATGAGGTCTAAATTTGTACCACTCATGCTCGTCTCTTGCCATTTAGTTTCTCCCTGATAAAGCTAGGTCTTCACCACTAGAAACTTATCCCATTCTCTCCATTGTTCAATTCTCAAGCCCCCGACTTATCCAGACCTGAAGTCTAAGCGTTGACTTGTCCTGACTTGCCCTGTTACAAAACCAACCAGAAAGGCTTCAAGCATATCATAGTCCAAAAAAAGTAATGCACCAGAGCAGTAATTGGCTGCTACCTTGCAAGGGCCAGGTACCTTCCATGCAACAGAAGGTAGCGACCATCACTCCCTATGGAGAACATATACTTTAACTGTCCAGAATGCACTAAGATTAACCCCTTAAACCTTAAAGGGACCCTGCTATACTGAAAGGGTGCTCCAGTCCTTAGGAATATTCCTCAATAATAAAAAGCATTCTTCCTATTTTTCATCCAACCTTCCTTCTAGGCAGCAATGATGTGTCAGCCTTTTGGGAAACCCACATTATTTGTCCCAGGAGGCAACAGATCCACAAACAGTGAATTTCCCAGTACTTTACCCCTGCAGTCAGTACAAAGAGAGAGTATCATCAGCAAGAATCCAAAAGAAATAGTCAGCTGTCAATGCAGTAATATGAAAGATGGCGGCACAGGACCTGGTGTGCACCAACACACAATTGTTCTTACAGGGCCTCCATATGCATTAGTGTCACATCATGGATTAATGTATGTTTTTTTAATTTGCTTTGGCTATAAACACAATCAGTTTATATAAAAATAGAGAGTAGATTGTTTTTTATTTTTGTTAGTGGCTTTGTGCAACTAATGTACATTAAACATTTAATATAAGTTGCCTCCCAAATTCATCCTATTATTAGCTCCTTGACCTGGTTTTGCTCTCCCTTTATATAGTAAAGAGTTTTGTATACGGTCATTGCATAATCCAGCCCCTCCCAAGGATATGTGCTCTAGGCATCCCTATAATTGATATTATTGTAACTCTTCCCTTCATCTTTCACCACTCACTGAATAAAGATGCATCCAATATCTATTGACTTGCAGGTGGATAGTCGGAACTGTTCTCTGTTGTGTCCTCCTCCTGATAGTTGCCTGCACAGTACTGGGGCTGATCTTGGGAGTCTGGGGCCTCTACATTCTGCGAGACCCCGATAGCAGTCGGCGAAGACGGAACGATGGAGCCAGCTTCCTTTTAATGTGTGTGAATATTTTTTTTTAAATAAATACTGTTATTAAACAAGTAATTTAAATGGTTAATCAATCAGCAAATTCAGAATCAGCAGTCAGATTTTTGAAAATGAAAAATCATAGCAATCAGAAGTGAGCAGTGGTTAAAAGGAACAAGAGGTTGGTGAGATAACAAAGCAGTTTATATCTGCTAGGAATTAGTTGTTACAAAGCATGACAGTATTGTAATTGGTTTGTGGTTGTCCTGGTGGTTTACCATATGCTGTGTACTGTAAAAAAACAACTCCCAGCTTGCAGCTAAAACTGTAGAAGTTATTTTCCCTATGGAAAAAGTTTCTCACTCTAATGTCAACTAAGCTTTGACCTGAACACATCAACTTTTTGGGCTTTGGTTACCATTGGTGTATCTTGGTTGAGTGCTGGCACTTTCAATGGGTGCTTGCCCATGACAAAATTACAAATAAAACATTTAACTAATAAAGTGTAACTAGAGTGTTCCATGTAACCTTCTAAGGCCAAGATCAGATGGGTGGTAGAGTTGCAGTGCAGATACTGCTGCCACACCTGTAAACCATGCCCATGGTTGAGACGCTACCCATACCCACCCATAAGGAATGAATAGCGGGGGTAGTGATTGGTATAGCATTTTCCACTGTTGTTCATTCCCAAATGCTGAAAAACTGGTTCATTTAAAAGCATTTCAGTGGTTGGTCAGCTGGGTGGCTATCAAGATGCCAACCGCCAGAAGCCAACCTAGAATATCTATTCCCACAACCCAGTCTGAACCTAGCCTTGGGCCAGCTTTAATGACAATATTGTTTATATAGGATATAATATGACAATGGTACACAATACAACATCCCAAAATTTAGTTACGATCTGGGGTGCCTCTGGGGGAAGTCTTATGATCTCGGATGTATGTGGGGGCAGTGTTATGATCTGGGGTGCCTGTAAGAGTAATGTTATAATCTTGGGTGCCTTTTGGGGCAGTGTGATGATTTAGGGTGCTTGTGGGAGCAATGTTATGATCTGGGGTACCTTCAGGAGTAGTGTTATGATCTAGGGGGGTCTGTAGGGGCAGCACTTTCATCTGGAGATCCTGTGGGGTGCAGTGGTATGATCTTAGGTGCCTGTGTTTGCAGTGGTATGATCTGGGGTGCTTTTAGCAGTAGTGTTATGATCTCAAAGGAGGGGGGAGGAATGTAGTGGCATGTGTCTTTGGGGAAAGAGTTATGATCTAAGATGTCTGTGGGGGCAGTGTTATAAACTCGGGGTGCTTGTGGGGAAAGGGTTATGATCTAGAGTTGCTCCAGCTGGTCAGATCTAGGTTCAGCAACTATAAATTCTTAAAATCTGAGGTCAGTTGACCCTATCAATAGATTGATGGCATGGACATATTCTAAAATGATAGTGCCAGGTTTCATAGGGCTCATCGGACTCAACTTGTGAAAGAGTGGTTCAGGGAGTGTAAGACATCATTGTTGTATGTGGATTGGCCACCAAAATCCAGAACTTAACCCCACTGAGATACTTCCGTATGTGCTGGAGAAGACTTTATCTGGTGGGCTATCTCTCCCATCATCAGTACAAGATCTTGGTGAAAAACGAATGTGACTTTTTGGCCAGCCAGTGTATATTAACAGTACGGAATAGTGTGTCCTGACCAATCTAATTTGTATATCTCCTGCAGCCAGGTGTATCTGACCTTCATATTCGCCTGGTTGCTAATCATCTTCGTGTTCATCACCTTCTTGATTGGAGGAAACATACAAAAGCTTATCTGTAAGAACTGGGCCAATGGGGATATCTATAGGGTAAGTGGAGACAATGACAGAAAAACTAATTTTACTTATGAACACTTCACTAACTTTTGTGTAATGATATTATGTTCTTTACAGTTTTTGGATGATCCTAAAAATCTGCCGAATGATATTAACTTGAAAAAACAACTTGGACTCAAAGAAAATTCCAGCTTCACAGATATGTATAAGTAAGTAATGCATGTGCTGAGCTGTCCTATTCAACCAGTACAAAAGTATTTTGCCCTAGGTTTTGTATTCACAAGGCTTTCTGGACCAGGGTTCCCCCAGAAGTTGTTAAGGACACCTTAGGCAATGAGCAATGACAGACAAGACCTCCCACATACAATGGCCACTAATGTAAGGGAAGAGGGTTCCTAGTGATAATATATATGAGTAGTCATTTATCAATAAGCGCAAGGTGCAACATATTGTCTTATCAAGTAATAAAGATGCTTCCCGAATGGGCTTTTAAAGAAACTAGCAGCATCTGCCCAATACTCTGCATAAAACATACAAACTTTAAATTATGTCTAGAACATCTGGTATGTCTGCCTCTGCACCCCTTGACTAAATGTATGTCGCCTACTTTCAGCCAGTGCAAGAGTGGCTCTCCAATTTGGGATGTTCTTCAATTTAGCAAGCCCATTGATTTGGACAGTGCTTTCAACATCTCCCAGGTAAGATAAAGGCTATATTATGCTTGGATGAAAAAATAAAGCTTTGTGTTTCCATAGCCAGAACCTGCAGACCAGCCATTCTCAACCCGAGCTCTTCCAGAGGTTGCTAGAGAAAGTGTTGCTGATTGATCTTGTATTTGATGATGCCTTCATAGTTCTGGCTAACACCACTTAAATTTCAGGAACAATAGATCAAAGAGCACCCAATAGAATTCCAACAGTCATATAGTAGATTAAATTTTACCAGTACTGACTATTTCCTATTAAAGGAGTTGTCCAAGAAAACTGCAAACATATAAGTGGTTAAGTGTCTGCTAGTACCAGAGGCCTTCTCGCCTCCTATAAACCATTGTTACTACTTGACAACAAAGTATTTTGGATATGTAACAGTTGCCACTCTGATTCTCAACCATGGTTTTGTGGATCACTAGGGTTTCTCTTGCCGTGGCAAGTCTGTTCCCCAATCTATGGCTGATTTCCAATTTGATGAATCCTGCAGAGTTTTTTGGCCAATACCACTTAGTAGAGCCAGTTGCATGACTCTAATGATGGCTTTAGGTATCTATAAGGGTGTTAAAATTTGCACTGGCCACCAAATTAAAAAGCTTTTTTTCACATTTAACCCCAAAAAATGGGTTTAGTAGGGGTTCCCCAAGACCTGATAAAGATAGGCCCTGAACAAGGGAAAAAAACCCAAACAGGTGACATGACAGGGTGAAGAGGGAGTTACGGAAAGAAAAGGGTTAAGGAAACGGCGGAGGAAGGTTGGGAATTAGCTGACAGGCCCGAAGGGATTAACTGATGGGACTGGCCTCAGGAGTTTTGAAATCAAGGAGTGGGAAGTGACAGTTGGTTGAGACAAAGATTTGGAGGGGAAAAGTTCACCCACCTTCCCTAATTGTGGGGGATTTTGGGGGTGTGCCCCTGCGGTGGGGATTGGATACTTAGGGATGGGGAGGTTAAAAATTGCATGTCATGACATCTTTTATGGAGGTTAAGGTCCATGAAGGGGTGGTAGTTTTCAGGGCAAAAAGGCATTTAAAAGGAGTTGAGGAACCCCATCTGAGGCATGGGGTGTTTCAAATTATGATGTTTTGTGGACAATTAAGGAGTGGTTAAGAAGTTGTTAAAGGAAAAGATTGGTTATGGAGAGTCTCCTATAATTGTACCCTAGGGGGTATTTTGTGACTGCGGGCCAGACAACATAAAAGTCCCCTGGTTGAAAGAGGTTGGTTATTAAGTGCCTTCATGGACCTTGGCCTAGCAGAATTTTCCAGGCTTGGGTTTAATAAGATGTTTTTTTTATTGTTGATTTTAATATAGTTAATAATACACGGCCGCTGTGGCCAATTTATACCACAAATGATTTGTTAGTGTGCCTATTTAAGCAGAGGATTGTTGGGGGGGCATGAGGAATTCCTCGATTCTACTATGTCATGAGTTGAAGGGTTCTTCAGAGGTAAAAAGGTTGAGAAAGGCTGTTATAGACAATAGATTGTTTTATATTAGGTCATTCATAAAACAAGTACTTCCTCTCACAAAGATGGAAGATATAAGTAACTAATCCTATGTTTCATTAAAATAATATGGAATCATCTTGTTTCATTGGTATCATCCTACACTATAATTTGCTTCTTTTAGTTTCAGCTTCAGGCTAGTATATCGGGCTGATATTCTTTCAGTTGACAGTTGAGTCACTATTTGGTATGTGTAATAATAACTAATGAGTAATGTTAATGGGATAAAAGAGACTAAGCTGTAATCCAACTGACAGGTCGCATTGTAATCAACCAGTTTTCTTATTACTTTCCATTCTCCTCCTTGCAGTATACATCAGGTCTTGAGGAAAAGGTTAACAACTTTACTTTGAATGTAGCTCCACTGAAGACGATGTCCACCATAGCTGTGAGGGTTCTAATGGAGTACAACAACAGTGGTGTGGACCAGGTGCCCTTTGACAGCATGCTGGAACAGGTGGGATCCTATCATTGTTTTAGCACAAATACTAAGCTGGACAAGGGATGAGTCTTGCAGCACATACAACTATGTATAAACATAAATGTTATATGATAAAAACCAAAGCAAGGACATTGTTTTTAACCAAATCATATCTATTATGTAAACCCAATAATCAAAATTGTTTTTTTTTTTGTGTTCACTTGGAGTGCAGGGTGCTGGTAACCTTATGGGCTCAGCCCTGATGTTCTCGGGGAGAGCTCCTTGGCCTTCTGGTCGGTTCATTCCCACTCCATTAGTGGGAGTCTTTCTTTGGGGGAGCTCCCAACTTAGTACTTGGTGGGCTGGTTTTGGCTGGCCAACAAAGTAACAGGACCACCTGATTTCTGCCAGGTGGGTCATGTACCCCAGTACCCCTGTCTGGAGCATTTTGCCCTGGGGGGGGGAGTCAAGTGGCCATCCTTGTTAGAGGTTGCATAAAAGCACTCTAGCTGCACTTTTTTGTGTTGGGGTTTTAGACACTAACACTTTTTTCATGACTTTAAAGATTCAAAAAAAATTAGCCAAATGTATTTTAAACCATATTGCCCTACTGCCTTAAAAACTGGAGTTTACCTGATGGGGATGTACACATTACAAACCCAGGACTAAACACTGAGCAATACACTAATCACATAACCTGGGAAAAACATCCTGCCTGGACCTGATGGACCTGGACCTGATGGGGAACCGTATACCAATAATATGGCCAACAGAAAATGTCCCAACACAAAGGAACAAAAGGAAGAAAACAATTGCCCCATTTACATACCTACCAGCATAATTTCCTCTATAGTTTGTATTGACTCATCATTTAATTGGTCATTGGGAAAGCTGACACCTTTACAGATAGCCAAAAAGATTAACGGTGTCAGTGGTAACTGACCTGAGAGTCACAAACTGCCTATTGCTCAGGGAACCCCTAGAAACCTCTTTTGGAAGCCTTGTTGATAAACACTGATCTAAAGAATACACCAAAACATTCCAACTGCCCGCTAATAATAGGAGTATGCTCATTGTAAATCTTGGCAACCATCTGAACCTTGCCTGTATATTCTTTCCATGACTTAGCAGGAACCCTCATAGCTGCTTGCATGGTCCAATATCCACCTGCACGCTTGCCTTTATTTCCTCAGAGTCCAGAATGCGCACCCTCTGGTACTGTTGGCACCAGGCTAAGTAAGCAACATATGCTCCCTTATCTGTGACAGGTGAATAAATTCACCCAGCAGAACCTGTGCCAGCATTCTTCATCTCAGGATTGTTCAACGTTCCAGGCTTTTGTTTTGCTGCTCACCACGATGGGGTGTTGGACCAGGTTGGCCCACTAGTCAGTTCTGCACAGGGTCCCATTGTTGGCCACATTCCCCATTGCCCTGACTGTGAGTCCCATAGTCTTAAGACAAAAATACCAGTTTTTGCAAAAAACAATTTCACCCATCTCTAATCCACATAATGCAAAGATTCCATTCTTCTAAATTCACCCAACAGAAACCATTACATTCACCTGAAGAACATTCAGTCATCCCCATTCACACATCTCCCAATGATTATTAAACAGCTCTTGATTTTATTCCCAAATGTTGTTCAGTTCACACAATGAATAACAAGCAGTTTTATTGAATGAATCACTGGATGAGTCCAAAAGATTCACATCAACTGTAAACAAGTAATCCAGTAGCAAACTCCATCCTCCAACTAAAACAATGTCATAGAGAAGAATCTGTGGTCCATTTATTAAAAACATTTCTGTTTTCAGCTACAACAAGCTAGTGGATTTCCATGTTTTATACCAATTAGTTATCACGTTCCAGAAATGCCCCCAAGGACCAACCTTGCTTGTAGACCTTTTGGCCACTGTTGTTTACACTGCATTGGCTGAGAAAATAAGAGATTATTCACTGCAGAATGCACACTGCATGGGCTTGCATATACTTGCACAGACATGCATTGCATATCTAAACACATTGCATATCTAGAGAATTGTGCACAACTTACATTGACTTGAATGGAAAGGCAAATGTTTGCACCTATGAAGCAGCACGCAGAAGCTCTACCCCACTGCAATGTATCATATATAGCAAGAAATAAATATATTGTTCCTGATTGTTCCTGAGTGATCCAGCAAACCTGGATAATATTATTTAAAAATAATTTAATATTGGTTGGCAAATGTTTCTAATCCTAGACGCAATCCATTGCAGGTTTCATTAATTACCAAGTTTCTTCCATGAATAGTTTATCTTCTTCGGACCTGGAGAGCTTTTATAAATCAGATTAATTATGTCCATACATTGTGCCCATTCTGCACAAAGCAGATACAAGCACAGATATACATTTTTCAAGCAATGTATCAGGCTGCAGGAAGTGCAGTTTAATGCGTGTAATTTGCTAATAAAGACCTGACAAGTCAAATCTATCTTACCTTGTGCATATCCTTTCATGACCACGAAGAAAGGGTTGGTAGGACAAAATGAATCAGTGGTCAGTAGTAGACTGACAATAATCAACAAATCCTAAGTCTTGCATATTGCAGCTGGATGTATCTATGATTACTTTCAGGTAGGGATACTTTATTGAACTTCATGGAAAAAGTAACAAGTTTACATTGCCAGTTCTTATAATTACTCCTTTATGTTCTAGATTCAGGCAAATCTGGTGACTCTTCAAACTATGCAGAGCTTTGTTCCAATGCTGGGAATCCTTTCATCAGTTCAGGTAATCTACACCCACGTGATGTGTATTTATGTTTTTTCACATGAATAAGAAGGCCGCTAAAAGTAAAATGTTTTCATCTAATTATAATATATTTAATTTAGAACTTCAGGAAAATTGTAATGTGCTGCATGTACTAGAAGGAGAACACTGACGGGAGGAAAGAATAGAGTGGGCAGAGAGATGAGCTGGTCAGTGTGCTGCTGCTCTTTAACTGAATAAATGCAGGCTGAAGGCGGCAATGAGGTGACCTAGTTATGTTGCTTTTATCCTTTTGAAGTGGCTCCCCCGCTGCAAAACATGGGTTCAGCACTCTTTTTAGATAAGGGTTGATAAATAAGGGGATAAACTTACCCTATTCCTGGCTTACTCAACAGCATGCGCTCTCCTCCATTGCCTTATGCTTTGGCATGTAGATGGGCCCTTAGTGACCTCCTGAAATTAATTATTTTTTCTATGTACAGGGAAGATTTTAGGCAAAATAGGGCCCTGGGCAAATATGAAATGGGGGTTCCAAATGCACAGCATTCCAGCTCCTTGCACCCCCAACCATTTGGTCAAACAGGGTTCTAGAGTAGATGGTGGCTCTTGGAAATGTATAGTGGAGGCTCCAAATGCACAGAATTCCAACTCCCTGCACCCCCAACCATTTTGTTAATTGGAACTCTGGAGCAGAGGGGAGGCCTGGGCAATTACCAGTTCCTCCTTGAACTGGCCCTGTCTATGTAGCTACAAACCAGTAGTTTACTTAACTATTTAATTATGATCCCTACGATTTTATTATCCTCTTACGGATCTGTCACTTTGGCAGAAGCAAACTCAACGAGCGACAAAATGTTTTGAGAATTGGCCATGTATGCCACTTTCAAAAATGACAGATTAGTTATTTAGGTGAATGAAGTTTCTGATCACCTTATTAAATTAAATATAATAATATTTAGTAATCTAAGAACTATTAGCCACCATACATAAATATGATCACCTTTTTAGAAATCTTGTTTCCTAAAAGTTCTCCATCTTTTATAAATAGGTAAGTTTTCCTCCCATTCTACGAGACTGTAATGATCTATATCTACCTCTTGGCACGTGTACTAACGCCCGACTATCCAATTACAGATATTGCCCATAGCAGTGCAATGGTTTTACATATCAAAGTTAAGTAAATGGTTCCAGATATTGTCCTTGGAAAGTATTTATTTTTAAACAAATGTTGGATTTTAATTTGGCTGTAGATAGCAGGAGCTCCGGTCTTTACCAAACTCTTTTATCATCCAACAGTCATATGTGGTGCCCCAGTGATTGACCTCTTTGTGACCACTCCAGACCTACCACCATTGGAGGACATATGCTGCCTCTCATATAATTCGGCACTGATTTTATCTATAGCTTCTCATTCTATTAATAAACTTGATCAGGCTCCCAGAGCGGACATTAATCTTTGGGATTGAGTTGTGTAATTACACCAGGATTACATGAAGTGGCATGGTGCCCTCCATAATCTGCCTAAGGTCATGCCACATTCTGTTCTGATTTCTTGTGTGTTTGTTTTATTCTCAGAATAACGCGATGATAAGAAGTCAGTTGGAAAAGGAGACGAGCACTTTGCAAAATATACTGAATACTACCGTGCGAGATCAAGAAGCTGATTTGGTAGGTTTAACATTTACCTAAACCACCAACCTAAAGCCTTCCAAATCCCAATTGGCCTGGCATTGAACACGTATGTATTGGACTATCTGACATGTCTCAGAGTCAAGAGCTGGTCATTCTCTTTTTAAATTATTTCCCCAAACACACCAATGACCAGTTTGTCAGTGTCAACCATCAAGTACCACCCAAAAAATCTGGATAAAGTAGAATGAACTGCAGTCATTGGATTTTCCAACCAACCCATTTAGGGATTTAACAGGTTCTGGAGGAATAGTTGGGTTTACCACTGACAACTACAAAAAGTCAAAAGAATAATATAAAATGACTCATTTTGACCGATAACTGCCCCTGTATGTGGGTGTATATATTAGAACAGTTATCATGTTGCATCGAACCATTTACCACTGAAAGGGGTGCTAAAAATGGTCAGCAACTATTAATTAAGGTAAGACCATTATCCCAGATATAAAGTAACACAGTAAGGTTGAAAATAGACACAAGCTTATAAACATGAAATAAAACATACTACAAACCAGCATATCCCAGATAAAGCCATATAATCACAGTTGATCCAGAGGAAGGCAAAAAAGTAAAAATGTTTCTGTAACAGCTTAAAACTTGAAGTTATACCTAAATTTGTATGTCACATATGTAAAGTCCATCTAAATCTACTGGTCCATCTAACATTTACCTCTGCTGTGCAAGGGTGGCTACATTGCTTGTCCATAGATACAGTGGAGGAGGAGGCGTAGCCACAGACAGGAAGTGTAATAATGGCCAAACTACCTAAAAAATTCAGCAACTACCCCTATGGATTGGTAAACTACAGTGTATTAACCTTTTTTGGGTATAGATACAATCGAAAAGGTTCAGGTATTTATGTTCAGTCTGTTAGATGTAACAAACGAGTACCCAACCAAAGTTTCTGGGTGTTGTAAACAAGACTACAGTGATAGATTTAGCCAGATTTTCCAACAAACCACCAATTAAGGCAATGTTCAGCCATGATAGTTGGGATTACCATTGACAAATACTAATAATAAAAATATTAGTAGCAGGGGTTCCCCGAGATCTGTGCGTTCCCCCCTATGTTAAATGAGCAGAGAAAGAAATATAAGGACAGGCAATGCTGTGACTGCTACTGCCTGCTTAAGATTCCTACATTAAACCCTATGAACCAACATCACAAGACATTGGGTAATACTATGGAAAAGGAATCCATAGACTGCTGGAGGCCATAGAACCATAAATGCTTAAGTGGCTTCAGATAATAATATATTCACTGTCACTATATTATACTGTGACCTACATCAGAGAAGATCCCTGGCACTAGCGGTTAATTAACCTCTTGTGCCACGGATAGCACACTGTTCTCATTGAATGCGACCACATTCATTGAGAAGATGCCCGGCACTAGAGGCTATATGGGAACAAGTCTCCCCATTTATTCAACGCTAGTTACCTTTCCTCAGCCAATCACGGAGCACTAGAGGTGATGAATGGGGAGTCCCCATTTAACCTCTTGTGCCTGGGGATCCCACACTGACAGGAGGATTTCCACGGCTGTGCAGCCGTGCGAATCATCCTGTCATTGTGGGATAACCTTTAACAAAATAAAAGTTAGTTACACAAATCAAAAACATTCATTAAATTACTATTAATTATAAATTCATTTTTAACACATTTTTTTACACACGAATTTGCGCCAATCCCGTGTTTTTCGGGTCGGGTCTATCCAAATTCAAACAGCCATATTTGGGTCGAATATAAAGACAACCTGAATTCGAACACCAACACTAGTAATAAGGTACCAGATCGCTATATCTTTGTTCTCCATTTTTGCAAATCTGATCATCATTTTTAACAACATATATTAGTGCTTTATTCATCCTAAATCAGAAGCTCTATTGTGTTAAACAGAGTTACTGATGGATACTTTTTCTAGCTATCGTCTCCACTTTAAGAAGTGGTAAGTGACCCACCAACTTTCATTCTGACCTCCATTGTTGCCACTATTGTAGCCATCAGTAGCGATCATGTGTATTGATATTTGAATATTGGTGCGCTTTGGTACCATTTGACCTGATCTGAAAATTATCCAGTGTGAAACTTTGCCTATTTGTAGTCTTCCTGTTATAGAGACCGGTCACAACTGCTCCCTCTCCTTGTTTGGGGTGACTGGTCTTGTATCCGCCCCTCCTGTGGTTTTCTGGAAGCAGCCTGTAGTAGTTGGACCTACTGCATCCCTCCCACCCAAATCTGTGATCTCTGCACATTGATGTCATTGATATGGTAATACCTGGAGTTGCAAAAGCATTTATTGCTCACAAAGTAAGGAAAAAACATATCCCAGATAAAATCCTTAAGGCATAGTTGATCCAGAGGAAGGCAAAAAAAAACTTTATAAAGTCTGTTTCAATTTGCTTCAATAGGGGAACAAATTCCTCCCTGATCCCGCGAGGCAATCAGATGTTCAATGAATCAACAGCCTGTGTTGTCTCTAGTTTAAAATTTGAATACCCATTTTATACTGTATCTATTGAAGAATACATTCAAACAAAAGTTTTTGTGCCCGGAGTTCAACTTTCGGTGCAGTTCCTATTTACTGAACATCAATGAGAATGTGGCAGATTGAGGGGTAACTACTTTGAAGCTGAATTATAGATTCACCAAATACTCCAATTATGACTTCCCTAGCAATCAGTGACATTACAGCAGCATGAGACACGGGATCTCAAGATCTTTGTCTGCTGTGTAAATTATGTTAATGTTGCATTTAATTGCTAATAATGCTGATTCATTAGTTGTGAAATTCATTGAATTCATTTCCAGAAATTACTTCTACATTAAACACACAACAGTGAAGTAATTGTAATGACTTGGTGGTGACATATTATCGATTTTATTTTTTTCATTATTTTGCAATATATATTCCAATTATAGGGCAGGTTGAACAGCATTACAAGGTTGGGTATGAAGCAACTGGAAAGCCTGGTGAGCCCTAACCAATAAAAATGCCCTATACTGTCTGTAGAGCAGCCTTTCATGACCTCTGGGGTAATCTCCAGAAGCCCCTACTAAAACCAATATGCTGGAGATCAGTGGAGCAAATGCCTCCTAAATTGGTGGCCAATGGCCAATGGAAACAATGCCCCTTACAGTGGTGGCTAGAACACCTTCATATACAACTACAAGAGTCATTACACATTACCAGTTATTCAATTGGCTCTAACAAGTGGCCATGGCCCCAATCTTTAAAAGGGTATCATCCAAAGTTCGAGGAACCCTTGGCAATGTCTGGAGGAGCCAGAGGTTCTGAAACAATGGTTGAAAATGGCTGCTCTAGAGAATCTGTAACTCACCTGAAATACACAATTCAACCATTTTTGCTGTCTATAATAATACTTGATGTTATTAGAAGATACCTACCCAATGGTATAGTTAAAGTTTTCTTGAACAACTTTTTGATCAGTGATGGTTTAGTGCAGGGGTGTCAAACTCTGGCCCGAGGGCCAAATTTGGCCCCCTAAAAGAATTTTTTTGCCTCCCCTCAAAGGATTTCTAAATATGAATTGCAGCTGGCCCTCCACTGCATTGAAATAGTGCCGCTACTACAATTGCCTGCATCACTCCCTTCTATAGACCAGCGGCCTCTCTGCCTATGTGTGGCCCTGCATTGGACTGTTTTATAGACGCAGGAAATTGTAGCAGTGGTGCTATTTCTCTAATATTGGCTTGTTCTGGATTGATGAATGTTAAGCAAAACCTATTTGTTTCCATATTAAAAGGTGAGAAGGGAAAAGTTCCTCAATTTTTTCAATAAACTTTCAAGTTTGGCCCTCGACTTTGTCCAAGTTTTTAATTTTGGCCCTCTGTGGATTTGAGTTTGACACCCCTGGTTTAGAGTAAAATAAGGGTCTGTCTGTAGCCCACAGCCCATCACAGTTCTTGTCTTCTAATCTACTGTAGAAAAGATCCAGCAGGAATTTAATTGGATACTCCATGATCTCTTGTTCTTGGAATTTAACATTCCACAGTCCTAGATCTAACAAAGATGATTCAACACACTAAATAATTGTCATTGAATACAAACCAATAATCACATACCGTTAGACAATCATTTGTTTAAAATATTCCAACAATGTAAAAAGATGATTTCACTCAAGTGAAATGAACAATCCATCCTGATGGATTCAGTATGGTGATTACTTGTCATCCTCTATCTGTACAGATGTCATTAGACCATGTTTTGCACACAGCAGACCATGCATGGCCAGAAGAAGTGTTATCTTTATCAATCACATCTGCAGGATTGCCAAACCCTGAGAAGGATCGTGTTGTTGCCACATCATGGGTTGATCTCTCTCATTGATGGGTTGAAATGTCATTGATGAGCACTCATTTTGCACATAAATTATCTCATTTGTATTTTGCTTAAGATTGAAATAAATCAACCTACTAAAGGATATCCCAATAGTCCACTGAACTAAGATTTACAACAAACACCCCAATCAGATATTTTAGTTTAGCACCATGGAATATAGATTGGCATAGGGCTTTCCCATTTGATTGTTTTAAGAGGAAATGATTGAATTTCTGAATTAAATGTGATTGATATTGAAAGTAGAATGGTAAAAACAAAACTTTGATTGGTCATGTTTGAAAATTTCCATTGAAGTATATATGTATCTGACAGATGTTGGGGATCTGTTTATCCATTTCGTTGCTTTACTCCATTTGAACTATTGATTGATTACAGTGGGCCTGATTGATTAAAGTTCTGGAGAAGATAGACTATCATGGGTGATCCAGCAAACCTGGAATGGGAAATTTTGGCTTCTCTCTCCTGCGCATAAGGGCAGTTCTGAGCCCGGGCCGGAATGCTCTCTCTGGTTTAATTAGAATAGCTCCTCCCGTCGGCCAGTCAGTAAATATCCTCTTAATCGCCCTTGGCTATTTAGCTAGCTCAGACGCAGCACACTGTGTTCGTGCAACGTGTCTCCACTAGAGCAGAGGCCCCTAGCTCTGCTGAGCATTTCCTATACATCTGTTGGTTGATTCAGTGTTTCCCCTATCCAGCTCCTCTGTTAACTCCTTGTTGCCCAGTCTCTTGTTTCCTAGCCTATTCCTTTGTGCTGTTCCAGTGTTCCTCTCTGTGGATATCCATGTGTGACCTGTGCCTCCCGTGGCCCCTGTGTCACTGTTGTCTATTTCCTGGATCCCAGGTATTTGACCCCTGGCTTGAGACCTGACCTCTCTTGCTTTCTGCCTGCCTCGGGCCCAGCCATTCCTAGACAATCTCCCGCCTAGTTATTTGGTACCGTGTATCCTCCTGCCTACCCTGGTGTGGCCAAGGACCGTAACCTGGCAGTAACCAGCAGCGCAACATCCTTACCACCAGAGGCTCTGGAGAAGACCTAGTTGCCGCTTAGACTCTGTGCCTTGGCCCTTCTCAGGGCCCACACCACTTTTGTGAAAGCCATAGCACCCCCTAGAGGCTCAGACTCCCTAACCGTGACACATTTGCTAATATTTGCCAAACGTTTTCTATCCTGGGCCAGATTCATTTCAGGTCTGCTGGATCCCTGAAGCTCACCCATGATAGTTTACCTTCTCCTGTCTTGGGGAACTTTATTAAAAATAAAGGCCCAGTGTATGATAGTGAAATCAGTTGATTTTTAAATAATGGCATTTATATCAAACAAATTGATCGAATTAAACAGTAACTGAAGTCAATTTGAGTAGGGCTGGGTTAAGAGCCTTTTCTGTAGTGAATCCTCTTTTCCGAAACAATGAAATTAGAGGATTAACTTCTCTTTTGTAGACAAAAAACAAAAAAAACAAAGCCATGCCAAACCTCAAAGGTGCTGCAGATGAAAGATTTACGGGAAGCTTAGAAGTCAAAACAAAGAGTTTATATACTGACATGATCTGTAAATGCCAAACAGAAAAAAAGGAAAATAGACATTTAAAAACTCCCTCACTTATAAATGCAGATTCATTGTATTCTTTTCTGTTGGTTTCCATAATAGGCCTCTCTATAAGGCAGTGAAATCCTCATTCACCAATCATTCATTCATTGCTAAATAAAAAGTCCTGGAAGATTTTCCACCTTAGAGTGTCTGGTCAATGTCATATTCCACTCTTTATAAAAAGACCTCCTAGTCTGTTATCATGTGGTTACAATTTTTGAGATTTTATCCTCTGTTTTGAAGCACCATAAATGCCAATGCAAACCCTATGTTTCAAAGATGCATGCAAGACATAAAGCTATGCTGCATTTCTGAAAATGTCTCTCTGTAGCAATCCACCTGTCGTAATTCTGCCACTTCTCATCTTAGTAAACCCCCCATGTAACACTGACATTTTAGTCCTTAAAGGACCCATTTGTAAAAGACGTAGTCCCTTAAGGAGGTAGCAGAAGTTGTTTGTCTGTTCTAACAAGAGAATTAATGAAAAGCCCCTTTTTCAATGCCAGGTTGTGATGTGCTTACGGCCATGAGGAATTAAAATCCCAACCCAAAAATGTTTATATAAAACATTGATATGTTTTTTATTTACGTATAAGGGGGATATGATCACCCTGTATAAATATATAAACGGTCCATATAGAGAACTCTCTTCCCAAATATTCACTTTAAGGTCGTTACAAAGCCCAAGGGGGCGCTCTTTGCATCTGGAGGAAAAGAAGTTTAAGCTCCGGATAAGGAAGGGATTCTTCACTGTAAGGTCTGTGAAAATGTGGAATTGGCTCCCTCAGGAAGTAGTTTCAGCAACTATTATAGATTGCTTTAAGAAAAAGCTGGATGATTTCTAGAAGCACAGAATATAACTGGGGATTAAAGCATTAAAATAAAGAGAACAGTGGCTGCTGATCCAGGGAACATCCTATTGCCTCATGGAATCAGGAAGGATTTTTTTCCCCTGTTGAAGTAAAATGTATCTGGGTTTTTTTTGCCTTCCTCTGGACCAACTATGTCCATAGGGTTCTATATGTGGCATTTGTTTTTTTCCCTAGTGGTTGAACTTGATGGATTTATGTCTTTTTTCAACCTACTATGTACCTATATATGGATACCAGTATAAACAACAAACATAATATGATACACAGATGGTTAACAAAGAACATTACACAGTAAAGAACCATTGGAAAAAAGGTCTATATACAACCACTTATTTAACTCTGGAGCCACTCCCAAAATATCTATACACAGAGAAAGGAGGATATACCTATATGGGAAATTTTTTGGATGAAGCAAACCAAATCTCAGGGTTCTCCCTCTATTGTTCTTTGTACTAATTCTTTAGACATGGTCTATATTTGTCACTGTGACATTTATGTTGTTTATCACCTCTCTGTTATTAATTTATTACTTATGTACTGCACCACAAAGATGATGGCTATAAAATCAGCAGGAATTATAAAATATTGCCATACATATATCTAAATAATCTGTACCAAATGTGCATAGATGAATATTTTTGATTTTTACAGCGGAAGTTGAATAACAGTCTCTCCACGGTGGCCTCTCAAGTACCTGAACTTAAAGTAAGTTGTTGGCATTGCCTAAATTTTGCTCTTTTACAAACATATATATATATATATTTTTTTTTTTTTTACATTCAACCCATATGAGCCTATTTGACATCCTTTTCCAAAACCAAAGTTATTAATCTACAGCCTCCACTCCACAGCTTTTTACAGGATTTTTTTTTGGAAAAGAAATACCCAGTGTCTTTTAAGCCAAATAAGCATTTGTGAGGTTAGGTACTTAGCTTGCAATTGGCAATTCATCCTATTAGACAATTGTTAGCATTCAGGTTGGGCTCCATGTAGGGCCTGAAAATTCCTCAACACCATACTTGTCAAACCATGTTTTTACAGAGCCTGAGGTCACTTTTTTGAAAGGTTACCCACACTTTTGGCCACATATCTTACAAATATTGAATGGGGTTGTTGTCTTTAATACTTCATGCCTAAAGATAGATGAGGTAGACAGATGACCTTGGTAAGGAGTTGAAATGCTCCACACAATGGGCCATATGCCCCAATGTGTCATTTCAGGTATTGTTGAGGATTTTAATTAGACAGTAGTTAATACAACTCAGTTATTGCTGTGGTTATAAAAAATTAATGGCTGGGAGGTATTTGAGGATTGAAAGATTTTACAACTGTCTCTATTTCTCAGACTCCTTTAGCGTGTAATATTGTTTTCAATGCAATATACAGATTTCTTGTATTATCATAGAGTCATAGTTACGTAACCCAAAACCTGGGATATATTTCCATTAGTTAGGCACAACCACCCTTGGGTTACAGGTGCTTTAGCCTATATACATTTATTTATTCCATTGAAACTGGAGCAATTCTCTTCTTTCCATTGATAAAACTGACAAGGTTAGAAGTATATCATGTCTGTATTTGTCATTCACATTCAAAACTGCAATGCAATTCCCCTAATAAATACCTTTGTAACTTCAGGATGGTATTCAACGTACAGTCCAAGACATCAACTTTCTGACTGGACCTTTGGTGGAAGGATTTGTAGAGATGCTGAGAAATGTAAGTTAAACAGAAGCAGTGCTCATGTTTTCCATGGTGTAATCTTCATTTCTAAGATCAAGAAAGCATAACTGGTCACTAAATACCAGCTTTTCTCAACCAGGGTTCTGTGGGACCCTAAAGTTCCTCCTAGGATTGATAGAGGTTAATTATTGCAGGGATTCCCTGAAGACCTGAAAGTTCGTTAAAGAGTTCCCTCATGTTAAAATAGTGGAAAAATACTGCTATATATTATGCAGAACTCACTAAACAAGTTGTTTTAATTGCATCCTTTAAGGTAGACAGCTGCTGGTACAAAATCCCATGTTAGCTTCCCTTAACTCAGGTCTCGCTTCTTGGAGAACCTTCTCCATGGAACGCAGTTACTCTTCAACCCTGGTCATAAGATAGCATGCCATATTTTACTCATCCTTATGTCAGGCATTGTGATATCCTTGTTCCGGCTGGACTTCCAAAGACATTACATGATCATAATTTGCTTGCAGTGAGACGGAGCTAGGATCCCCAGGGGAAAATATCCTACCTTGGATTAGGCACGAGGTATAAAGAGTCATCTGGTGATTGAACACACTTCCATTTAACTACAAACCAAATATTCAGTTTAAGGTTCTTCTGATCCTTTAGGTATCTGATCTTGTAAAACATAAGTAACTTATTTCTTGTTTTTTCTCTAGGAGAGCAAATGTCTTCTCAATCAATCTATAGGATACTTTTCCCAATACATTGACTGGGTGAAAATAACAGTAAGTAGAAAACAATTGTATTATGTGAAAGAGAGATATTACTATTCTATCAATTTCCTTCAGGTTTGGTATGGAGAAATAGGAAAGGAATTAGCTATACTCCTGGTTTTGATTTGGTGACCTCAAGCTTTCTGTCCAGTCCCATCTTGTGCCCATTTAGATGCGACCCACTCTTTCTTCATCCAGTATTCTCCAGATGGCAGCTTAGCATTTTGGATTTCCGCGTCTTGTGGCTCAACATATAAACACATTCAGATAGTGAGGAGGAGTAAAACCCTTTCTATACAAATTTTGGATTTACCCTCACTTTTGGATATTATTTTTGAAAATCAGAGAGGGTAAATTTTCCTAGCAGGGGCACAGACAGAAGTAAAAACCCCACCACTGCATCCAAAACATATATACATATATAAACTGGATATATTGGCAAATTTCTTTTGTATCACTGATCAATTAAAACATTTAAAGCTTTTCTAAATCAAGACGTTAACAAGGTTTAAGAACACGATGCCTAGTGTGAATGGGCCCTAAGTAACTTTATTGTCTATATGTAGGGCCAGTCAGTAGATGTTGATATATTGATCAGCTAGATCATTAAAAGTGCCTTCCTAATGTCATGTGTGCCCACCTATTTGCCAGCAAAGCTGTTCTGAATCATAGAGGCCTTGAATTTGTAAGACCCCTGAAGGTGTCTTATGACCTGAAGGTCCTCCGACCTACCTATTTCCCATATGATATTCTTATTCCATCTCTTTAACAGGTAAATAACACACCTGTGCATCCACATCTAAAATAAAAATATTTTATCAGACCAAGCCATCTTCTTCCATTGCTCCAATGTCCAATTCTCATCAGCATGGGCACTATAAATGGTCTGCAGACACAGGGTCCCATGCACAGCAAGCTGCAATGCACGGTGTGTCCTGACACCTTTCTTCAAAGCTAGCATTATGTTTTTCAGAAATTTGTAGCACTTCTGTGGAGCACACCAAATTGTCTGCCACCACCACCACACGTTAAAAAACCTTGGTTGCCATGACCAGGTTGCCACTTCACCAGTTGTCCTGTCCTAGACAACCTTTGGTAATTACCGACCACTCCATACCACTCCACAAGATCTGTCATTTTGCAGATACGCCTAACTAGTTGTGTCACCATCACAATTTGGCCCTTGAGTTGCTTGGATCCTTACATTTGCCCATTTTTCTTGCTGGGTTGTCCACAGGTTGCCCAATATACTCCCACCAGGAACCATTAAAGAAAGCTAATCAATGTGCTTGATACAGAATTACAAGCAAGAAACATATTTAGAATTGTTCAATTTTCATTTTATTTGCATTTTAATTTTTGAATATATTTATTTTAGTTGTTGCACTAAAGTATTAGTATTTTTTATATAGCTAATCGAGCATCAATTTTTTACTGTGTTTGCATTGTCCCAATTACGTGGTTTAAGGGGCCAAAGCCTTTTTGGTCCAACAGTTGGACTATAAGTAAAGAAAGAGAAAAGGTAGGCTTTTTTGATGGCACGGAGGAGGTGATTATATATAAAAGCAATATAATTTTTTATTAGAGTACAAAAATCTTAAAAATAGTAATAAAACAATGTAACAGAATAGCATAATAAAGTATACCATCCACAATATATTTGGTGATAGAGAAAATCACAGACTTGCATATAGGTCATGAATCAAGAAACGGGGTCTCCTTCCGTGGAAGCCCATCTGGGCGAAACGCGTTGGAATGATTATGCTATTCTGTTACATTGTTTTATTTATTTTGATTTATTTTGATGTAAAATTTATATTGATTTTATATATAATCACCTTCTCCATGCCTTCAAAAAAGCCCACCTTTTCTCTTTCTTTCCTTATAGTTGTTGCAATATTTTTATTTAGTTTCTACAATATAACAACAGGCACTGGTTGCCGGTTATTAGTATATAATGAGAAGCCCGTCATCTGTAAATATAGCTCTGCTAATTCATAATTAGGAGAAGCAGAGGCCACGTGTAATGTTTCCCAATCATTAATTTACTGTTTATCACTAGTAAGTGATACATTAATTCTGCGCTCAGGGCGTGTCCCTCATTCTCTGTATTGCTCATTGAAGTTCGGCAATTTCCAGCTGTGTAACAGGTAAAACCGGTTCTTCCTAATATTACTACAATAAAAAAAAAATCTCAGTTATTATGAACAACAACAAATACCATATTACACCATTTATTTAACAACAACTAAGTTAAAATGCAGAACTAGTGTGTAAAATAAAAATCCCCCCACCACTTCCTTTGGCATGAAGAGGGTAAGTATCAGTCTGGTGCTGCTCATGAAATGCATTGATTAATTGATCAACAGGAAGTGTGACCATCCCGGTAAAAGACAGAGGCCGTTTGCTAGTCTGGAGCATTCAGGTGTGTGTTAACACAATGCCAAGGAGGAAAGACATCAGCTATGAACTCAGAGAAGCAATTGTTACTGCCCATCACTCTAGGAAGGATTTCAAGGCCATTTCTTTGTATAGAGAATACTAATGTAACCACCCACATCCATTATACCTAATTCCGAAGAATCATGAGACAGTGTTCCTATAGGCAGTAGCTGACAAAGCACATATTGTCTACATAAATAAACATTTTCATAGTGAGAACAAATTTTAATAATAGATACTTTGTTTGTGTGCTTGCTGCACCTAATTAATTCTTAATGTGATCTCCTTTAATATTATCACATTAGAAAAAAAAACAATAAATTTTCCCAAACTTTTTAACATGGGGAAAACCTTGAAATAACTTTCAGGTCTTCAGGGCCCCCTCCTATAATGGTGGTCAGTAGGAAGAACTCCTCTTACATTGTCAGCCAGTGGGAAGAATGTCACCCTTACAGATGATTGGTATCACTTCATCTTACCTGAGAGGTACAAACGGCTCTTTGCTCAAGGAACCTCTGTGCTGTGCGATGTGTACAGAAGTTGTTGTATTCTGCATAGCCATCCATGAGGGGCCCCAAGGGCCGTTGCTCTCCTTGCTCATCTGACTTTTACTTTATCAAGCACAATTAATGTGATTTGTTCCTGCCAGTCAGAGCGTGTACATTTTGTGTTGCAGATTACACAGGACATTGCCTCCTGCCGCTCGGTGCCTGCAACACTTGACAATGCCCGTGTGATTGTCTGTGATAATGTGGCCCACCCCTGGGTAAGTAGAGTGCCAAGAAATTATCTAAGTGGGTTTATTAAAATATAACAATTCTAGCAGAATGTAGAAGTGCTCCTATGTGTACACTTTACAAAAAGTAACTGTTTAAAGTGAACTGAAGTCCAGGCAAATTAGTAACTTGCCATAAAAAGGTTAGCTTGCCATTTCATTTGTACATCTCTCTATCCGGTTCTGATGTTTGCACAGCTTTGTCACACTACATAGCCCTGTCTAGCAGGCAAAAGATTTGATTGTTATCTGTAGGAGGTACACTTGCAGGTCTTGTCCCTTCAATAGCTTGTGATTGGACAGTGAAGAGAGCAGTAGCACGCTGATAAGCTCATACAGCTGCCCATAGAGAATAAATAGAGCAGTAATGAGCTGTTCAGTACCGGCCGTGGTAAAATGTGCAGCTGCTGGTTCTTTAAGAATCAGTAATATAGTCGGTGGAGCAGCCACCAGATACCAGCCACTAGGAGCCACCTAGGAACTGCGGGCACAATTTTCTTGCTGCATACTTGCACCAGATCTATTGCTTACTTTACTAATTACAAGTACACAGAATTTCACTTTGAAACTCAGCAATCAACTGATTTTTTGGGGGGTTCTAATTGTTCCAATTCCAATTTGTGGAAAAATAGGACATGTCTACTAAATACAGAATATACTCAAGTTGTATTGAATGTATGAATGATCCAGTTCTATTTCTACCTGGTAAAAACGGTGGGAAAGGCAGAATCTTAAAGTGCAGCGTATTGGGACTTTGAACTGATTGATTACTGATGGTTTGTTTGAGCACAAGATCGGCTCAAGGTCACGAGGTCAAGGTCACGAGGTCAAGGATCGGCTTATGCATTGGACATTAGCTGGAGGAAGTCATGGAAACACTCATAGTAATGGCAGCTCACACAAATATACTTGATAATCCATTACCATATGGACATTCTAAAAAGTCTTCTGTTTGTTCTAGAATGGCTTCTGGTTCTGCCTTGGTTGGTGCACCATCCTCCTCATCCCTAGCATCTTCCTGACCATCAAATCGGAACAGCTTCTTGCCCCCAAATCTCGGTGAGTACAAATCAGCCTCAGCTTTGGTAATTATCTATGTGTAATAAGCAACAATTAAAACTGTCTCTGGTTCACACATTCATGATTCAGGTAGCTTAGAGGTCCACCATTTACCAACCCCTTTGATCATTCAAAATCCCCTCTACCTTCAACCCATAATTAGGACAGACACCGATTATGGGTATAAATGGCCATACTGGCCACTTTATTTATTAACCATCAATTGTTATTATCTTAAAAACATCCATAAAGCATTGGAGCACCATACTTTATAATAATAACTTATCAACCATGTCCACATTGTCCACTAAAACTCCACCAGAATGATCTCCATAGAGTTGGTTCTTTCTGGCCCAATCCCAGAATCTCTTATGGTCTGCATCACCTTAACTTGTGGCCCTCAACTGCACAACACAGGCTCGAAGACAAACCACCCTTGCAGCCCTCCAATCCCAATCTCCACCCACCATCATTTAAAAGATTTCTCCTTTTTATTACATATTCAAGGGACATCACAGGAAACCACAATATCACCAACACTGCTCACTGATGACCCCTCTGAGCTCAACATGATCTCCCAAACACTTAACGGGTGGCTTCTTCAATGCTACTCCACTACGCCTCCCAATTCTGCTTCCTCCCCCTATTTCTTCCCCTATACCATCTCCACCGACAGTTAATTCCCTACAATCACCTGTCCCCCTACCTTTCCACACTTAATTCATTCCTTTATCTCTTGTGTTTGTGAAAAAAGGCTTTAGAGCCTCACATTTGTATGCAATCTTTTCATTCCATCCACTTAATTAAAGCTGAAAGTTTGCAGTTCAACTGCTTTAGAGTTGTTTCATTTAACATTAATTGTGATAATGTACAGAACCAAACTTAGAAAAAAGTTGGCTCTGTCCAAATATTTATGGACCTAACTGTAAAACCTACCCATCCCACAAATACAACCACTCCCAGCATTGTCTTCTCAGCTGGAAGCACCAATCCCACCATCGATTGATGGTCTTTGAAATTCTTTACTGGAAATGTTTAATAGGGCTTTGTTAGGATTTGGACTTTGTAGGTCTGTGCCTATAGGTAGGAGAGACAATGAAGATGATTTCCCTTGTGTCATTACTGACTTCCTATTTTGGACCAATCAATGTTCAAAAATCAGATAATAAATTCTATTGATTAAATATTAACCCCAATTTCACCCATTACGCTGACATTGTTTTACAAATCCCAATCAACTGCACATAATTTGATAATCAGTGGTAGGTAGATTTTAGCTGCATCAGAAATCTACAAATATAAAATAAGAAACAGCTTCATATATACTTTGTTCATTCCTTACTAATGGCCTGATTCACCGAGTCTCAGTTATCGCTACAATAAACTAAACTTTGCATATTAAGGGGTTTATTTATAAAGCAGTGAATCTGACATACCCTGAAACATTCCTGGTGGAGAATCTTGTAAGGCTATGTGTTTCAATGGCAGTAACTGATTCTTCACCAGGGAATGTCATTCCCTGAAACATTTCTGGTGGGAATCCATCCCTGTGTAAAAAATAGGACCCTATGTGATTATATATATATATACATTTCCATCAGTTTTACATATATTACCTGTATGGCTCTTGTTCTTTTCTTTGTAGACCTTGTTGACCCCTCTGTAAACACATCATTCATGGTTATCACCATAGATTTTGATTTTGGTCACATTGCTCCAAATTATTCTGTTCCAGACATTTTGAGGCTTGGTGGTTTTGTCATATTGGTGCAGCAAATCACCAATACCTCAACCCACAGTGCCAAAAACAGCATGACCCATTGTTTACTGCATTGACTTGAATGGGGTGTCCACTGCAATACGCCTCAGTGAATGAGAACATGATCATAACAGTGCACAGAAATCTAAAGCAAATCTTCACCACCATGAACCTAAAATCTGTATGACAAACTCTTCATTGGGTTGGTTCAAGTCTCAATAACATTCACAGTACTTGATCTCCAGTATAGGGGGTTTTCTTCAGCATTGGTTGCTTTTAAATTTTATCCATTTGGAAATAATAAATCATAAAAATGTGATTTTTTTGACCACATCTGCTGGCCATAAAAAGGACCTTTGTCTGAACTGCACATCATGGCATTGGTTGTTCATACTTTTTTCAAATGACGGGTGCCAGAGTACACATAGTCATAGTCATCCATACAGGATGTCTATAATCTACAAGCAGACCTGGATGTACTGTGTGATTGGGCAGCCAAGTTGCAAATGACATTTAATACAGATAAATGTAAAGTTATGCACTTGGGAGCTAACAACATGCATGCTTCATACTGTCTATGGAGAATACATTTGGGCGAGTCGGAAATGGAAAAGGACATGGGGGTTCTGGTAGATCATAGACTTAATAACAGCATGCAATGCTACCCTGTTTCCCCGATGATAAGACACTGTCTTATTTTTTTTTGAAGGACAAAATATGCTCTAGGGCTTATTTTCAGGGGGATGCCTTATTTACCCATGAAGAAGACTACAGTACACAGTTATTG
>NC_092859.1:157543244-157556356 GCF_032062135.1 Pyxicephalus adspersus
TGGAATCGGCTCCCTCAGGAAGTAGTTTCAGCAAGTTCTATAGATTGCTTTAAGAAAAAGCTGGATGATTTCTAGAAGCACAGAATATAACTCTGGGTTAAGGATTTAAAGTAAAGATAACTGTTAAGACCTGTTGATCAAGGGAACATCCATTTGTCTCATGGAATCAAGAAGGATTTTTTTCCCCTGTTGAAGCAAATTGTACCCGGGGTTTTTTCATTGCCTTCCTCTGGACCAACTATGTCTTATAGGGTTTTATATCTGGGATATTATTATTTCCCTAGTGATTAAACTTGATGGACTTATGTTTTATTTCAACCTAACCTACTATGTGTTGGTGAATGGATTGTGAATTATATGCTGACCACTTCTGTCTACAGAAGGCCATAAACAGGTCACTTCAATTGGCCAGTCCATTTCTTTGTTTCATTGATTATAAACTGATTCCTAAATAGGTCTGCCTGCCAAAAGTTATCAGTCCCAAGTGCAAAATATATGAGTGGTAAGGTTGGAAAGTTTTATATATCGTAAAAACATCTGGTGGGATTTGGGACCACATTTTCAAACCATGTGCACATACGTATTTTGCTGCTGTTGGACCAATAACAGTGTGTGGTAATACCAGCGTGGCTGGCTTTTGAGTTCCTAAATGTCCAGAAAAATTGCTGTTGGAATTAAGAAGAAAAGGGAGAAAAAGCAGGGTTTTTTTGGCAAGCATGTATTGGTTGTAAAGTTACAGGAAATTATAATTATATGCACAGTGCAAAAGTTTATCAGCCTGATTGTTTCTTGACTGCGGGAAGCCCCCTGATTGTTCCTGGAGTGCACGTCCCTGAACAAATTAGTTACACAGTAAATCCACTGCAGATAGGAGTTCGTGGGAATATACATCAAAAGAATCTAATTTCCCGACACATTTCGCTCTGTTAGCTTCCTCAGGGGAAAAGGAGACAGCAGAAAAATGATGTATCCTTGTGTGGGTGATAGTCATAGAATGCAGGAAAGTTTGGGATTGCTGTAATCTCGCCTGTTGGTTAAACGTGGAGATTCCTATATGAAGTTAGAGCAGGTGCATTGTTTGTGGCAGTGGGACAGGTATGAGTAGCTGATCAGAGGCATCGGTTTTTTGACGACTGCCCGCTCAGTAACTTTACAACCAATACATGCTATTTTTTGGCCGCACTTTTTCTCTTTTTCTTCTTTCTCACTTACTAGGGGTTGGCACTGTATGATCCCAGGGATGAATTACTCCCAGGGCTATTTCTTTGAAACTTTGGCTGTTGGAATCAGACAAAGTTGATTGTGGGTCCAAACAATGACCAGTCCTGTACAATGGAGTTCACAACAGGCTTAGGGGAGATTTTTTTGAATCTGGTGCATAAAGAGAAGCAAAGGACTATTACTGTATGATAGTTAAAATGACCTGACACAAATTCTGGCTATGCCAATGCTTCTGTCTGGCTTTATAACATTCTGAGTCATTTACCCAAACCAATAGTTTAGATTATGGAAGTCAAAGGCATCATTTTCTACCTGTTTGTTCCATGGAAGGTGAATCAAATATTGCTGAAATCAGAACACAGAAGCAGTTATTTAATTATATTTCCCAAAAGCTACATAAGATATTAATCCATTTTTGTGCACTAAATGCATTTACAAACCTAGATATGGCTATGTAAATGAAGAGGTGACATCACCATTGTGCCACGGATTGGCTGTGCAGAGAGCAGAGCTGTGGGAGGGGCCCAGTAGGTTCACCAACTACAGGCTGCCTGCAGAAAATGACTGGAGACAAATAGAAGACTGGTTACAGCTGCTTTCCCTACCTGTGCAGGATGACTGGTCTTGTATCCGCCCCCTCCAGTAATTTTCTGCAGGCAGCCTGTAGTAGATTTATTATAGGACGCTCCTGCACAGATGTAAAGTTCACAATGGATTATTGCACAGGTCTAGTAGAAATATAATGATAACCAGGTCCCTTCACTGCATCAGTTCTGGGTGTAGGGACTGCTGATCCTGCACTGCAGATTAATTTGGAATGACAGCTCCTATACACTGGCATGGCTGCTTTAGTCTCTTCTTCTGGGTCCACTGGATAGCCAATAGGAAATGTCTACATCATATAGGCAGGGGTATCTGGAAAAGAACCTCAACAAAAATAAACAGGGGAAGACACAAGGCTCAGTTCTCTAGTCTCATACACCTCTGGCTATAAGTAAGTAAATATGGAATTATGGGCGTTAGGTGGATGGGAATATTATCATGGTGCTCTAAATCACTAGAACATGGGGCACATGCCTCACATAACCCATATTTCATGATAAAACTGCAAGCCAATAATTCTGTCCATGCTGAAGGTCACATTTATTCCTGTCAATATTCGTCAAAAGAAGTCTCATTTTTATAGACACACACAACCTAAACCTTGGAGCAATTTACCACACGCAAAAGAAATTTGTTCAGAGCTGGGAAAAAATTTGGTAAAATTTGTTATGGGGTTGTCCATAGAACTTGGATGGACTGATGAAACACAACCTGTGTTCATGCACCATAAAAACAAGGGAAACCGGGCTTAGAACCTAAGCAGCATTATTCATAAATCCTTAGCAGGAGCAAGCCTATTGATTCTCCAGGGGCCATTTACAACCTTTATACTCCCATTTAATCCAGGGGATAGAGCACTGGCCAATGCCGTACACCTGCCTATCAATTTACAAGATGGGATCTAGGCAGTAGGTGTCTGATGGGTTTGGTCTTGGAAAACATATTGGTCCTATGGTCTTTTTTGCTATTCATACAAATGTCAACAAGTCAAATTTTTACCTGATGGCAGCCCTATTGGAAGTGTCTGTGCTGGAATGGGGGGATCGTCCCTTTGTCCCCTTATCAATTTCACTGGAAGAGATGGGAGTCAAAGCTTCCACCTTATATGGACCCCATTCTGTCCTAATCTGTAATACATATAATAGTGTGAATGAGTTCTGAAAAGTAACCAAGTAATTACTCTTGAAAATTCAATTTATTTTGGCATAGCCAACTTTTTGACTTCAGTATTGTAATGAATGAATCACATTAAGTGTTTTGTGTCTTTTAGTGAATGCTACTCACAATAGGATTTCTCCCTTCACTAATACACTCTCTGTCTCTTCTCTGTCTCTGCCTTTCCTCACAGAAGGCCTCTGTCGCTCTAGTCCTGCCTCATTGTCTGTCAATGTGTCTGCTCTACCTGCAGATGCCCAAAACCTGAAGAAGAGAACCTCTTCCCATTAACTGAAAGCAAAGATGGAGAGGAACGTCCCAGTCTGAGAGAAAGAAGATCGCCATACATGGGTGTGAAAACGACAAAACAAAATACTGTATTCTAACTCTCCAATGGGGTCTACATGGGGTACCTGAAGATGGTCACCACGCATCAACTGTATATATGAATATGAAAGTTCTCATCTATCAGATCATTGTATATTTAGTAGTAATTAGTCACATTCAATTGGACTACTTCTTGTGATGTCGAAGACGTTGCGCAGCTCTCCAACCAGCTTGATCAGTTTTCTTATGTTACTAATCTGCTCTCAGCTCCTCAGTTTTCCAACTTGAAGCATCCCCTGCCTCCCTTTAGTTATTGGTTGCATATTGACATCCCCAGCAGTTCCTGGACCCTCACTAGTCCTAGGTCTAGGTTGCTGGATCCTTAGCATGTTGCCTGCTACATGCTCAGTGATATTTAGCCAGCTTGAGTTCCTGGGTATCGACCCCGGCTTGGCCCTTATCTCACTTTCTTTTTCTGTGTTGCTCAGATCTTGGATTGTTCTGACAACGAATATTGCCTGCCCCAAATTATAACTGTCTTGACCATGAGTATTGCCTGCTGCCTACCAGAACCAGGTAGATGTTTACTGGCTGTCTGTACATCAAAGACATTTGTTACCTGCTCAGCCCTGCTGTTCCCTGCTGCCTGCCCCGACCCTGCACTGTCTTGACCATGATCCTTTCCTGTCTTGACCTGGGTTCTCGGTACATCCTACTGGTTGTCTAGACCTTGGCCAGGTGGCCTCTATGCCTGCTGTTTATACAAAGATGACCTTGTACCCGTTCACTGGCTATCCCTAGATGAAAGCCGCCCATTCCTTTTCACCTTGGGAGAGCGTCGGGTAAGGACGTAGTAATCCCCCAGCAGCAAAGTAGTCCGGAGGCCACTTGGGTTATGGGCCCATCACTCCTTGTGAGGTGTTCTTGTGAAGACCAGGAGCCACCTAGTCTCCGCACCTCTGGTGCCACCTGCCAGGGGAGGAAACCCTAACAACCCGACTAATAGAGCAGCTGGAAGAGCAGGAAATCATCTTCAACATTTCAAGAACAAGTCCATCTGACTGTGATTATTTACTGCCAGATATGTATATATAAAATACACATAGAGGAGAACAATTGTGCTATGGAAATGTAAAATATATCACATCCGGGAAAGGCTTTTTAGTTAAATATAAGAGAATCTCATATAAGAGTTATTGTTGCTGCTAAAAATGATTTGATACATTTTAAATAATGCAACAGAAAGATGGTGAGCCTCAATAATTCATGGCAACCAATCAGAATGTATTGTTAGGAGATTAAAACGGGAAGACTCATTTAATGTGACTGAATGGGCTATTGCACTTTACTGTCCGCCTTAATAAAGAAATGAATCTTTTCATTCAGACTCAGTAATCATAGGATATTGTACAGTAAAATACTAATTAACTATGGGGATATTGTTTTAAATGAGGGGTAATAAACTAAATATAACGAATTAAGACTTATACGTTTTTTTTTTCTTGTAATAAAAGAATGATAAATATGCAAATCATCAGCTTTATATACCCAACGTTTCCTGTGTCTACTGACTCAGCACAGACTACTCAAAGCAAAATAAGTGCAGCTTTCCTATTGGGGCACCTGGCCTGATTTAATAAAGCTCTCCAAGGCCTTAGAAGATAAACTATCATCGGTAAACCTGGGTGATCCAGCAAATTTGTAATGGATCTGGACCAGGATTGAAAACTTTGTTAACAAATAGAAATAACTTCTCCAGCCTTGGAGAGCTTTATTAAATTGTGTACTTATATAATGATCACTAGGAGATCCTGCCGAGCCCTTTTGATCCCAGTACCAGACTGTGTACATGACCTCTTGATCCCTGTCACAGTTTACAGTTAGACCTCTTTCAGATATGCCACGCTCAACCACGCTCCCAATGGCTCCCAAATAACCTAATTGGTTGGAAACCATTCAGTGAAGGAGGTTGCATTTGTGTCGTGACTAGGTTGCTGCATCATGTTGGAGAAGAAGAACCTGGAACAATTTTAAACAAAACTAGAAGACAGTAATGTTTAATAGGCAAATTTTTCAATTTTTGTTTTTTTGATGATTAGCGCTAATCCACCATGCTTTGGTAAATCATTCAGTTTTATTTCAATAGTTTCAGTTCTTAATAAGATCATACAGATTCCATCCCACCCACCATGTGCTTAGAAATAGAACGTACTGGATGATGGAATACACGTTTCATGGAACCGTGTGCTTCTTCAGACAAAACATGATGCACGTATTCCAAGGTACGAAAGCCATGCAAGTATAGAAAGCAACTAATTGCATCTACATTAAATAACTCAGAATTTAAATTTATTTACATAGAGATTCCATGTCAAGTAAAGTAAAATGCCTGGCTGTTTCAGAGGTTCATCCTCACATTGCTTGAAATGGGGCCCTGAAAAATCTCCCGCAGGCTACACAAATGTATCAAAAAAATATACCCAGCATACCCAAAACTTCACTTATCCAAGTGTAAATGTATTAAATGAATTGAAGGGATTAGCAGCCCATTGTAATACCTCTTATACTCCCTACTCCATGGCTGAAATGCTAAAAGATGCCCATCCAAGGGATGCTACATGGTGCACAATGACTGCATTGACATAAGGTCACACCACCAAGACGATGACATGGAAAGACGATTAGGTTCAACTATATGCCACCCTTTGCCACTTCTGCAGATTGAGAAAGATAAATGTATAACTTGAAACCCAACTGCAGCACCAGGTACATGAATAAGCTTTGAAGACACGGCCATGCTCTCCGTGATAATGTATTCATTGTCCTATGTGCAATGTGCACATGCCATATGTACATAAAGTCGTCTTTTGTTGGGAACACTTTAGTGACATCTCGATTCTATTTTAAGTTACATCTGACAGTTGCTAATAAGAGTTAACCCCTCAAGGCTCTGCAGGTCTCTAATCTCTCTGTGGAATACTGGTGGGACCTCAGCAGGAGCAAGGTTTATTCTCATGACAAAATGGCGTGAAATATTGTAACTGAGAATGGCCTGTTGCTGTAATTAGGAGAATTTAAATTATTAGCCCTGAAATCTAAATTAATAAACTATTAATTAATAACGTCATGCGTGTCTGTAGATGTGAGATAGGATTCATTAGCTGGCTGATTCATACTTGACGCTCAGTGGAGGCAGATTTGCTAATTTCACACATAATTGTGGATTTCCATTTTTATGATATGTCAGTATCCTGGGTTCTGCAAAGCTTCCATTCTAATGGATATTTCAGGGAAGCAAGACACATAAAGAGGCACTGTTACCTTGCCGAGGAAGTGAAAAGTGACAATGTTCCTGCAACAATCAAGCTTAGTATATTAATGGGTGAACCCTTGCAACTGAATCTGACTTGGCACCAGCCTCTCCAGGGGCTCGAAAAACTCCGGAGGAAGAAGAAGAATCATTTGGGCTGCAGTGCTTTGCCAACAAAGGACTTAGTGATAGATGAGGGTATGAATGATGAGCCTATCAATGTTCCTCTCCCTAAATCAGACATTCATGACCTTTTTACACCTAGGGGATCCCTTGAAATTATAATATAACCCCTGCTATAATTATTATATCCAAAGGTCACGTCACAGTATTTTATGTGGTAATCAATGGGAAGAATTCCTCTTACATTGCTGGCCATTGGGAAGAATGTCACCCTTACAGATAGCCAAAAAGATTCGTGTCACCTAAAATGACTTTCTGGAGAAACCTCGGATAAGAAACACTGCCCTAAGCTGTCCAAACACATGCTGGGCAATGCATAGGGCCACTAAGTATTTCCTAATTGCTAGGGTAAGCTGAATCCTTTCTGTGCCTTTCAGCACTGATCCCTTGGTGCCAGTGGCAGATCAATCACTACAGGATGTATTTTATAGCAAGGGTAAAAACTAAAAAAGAATTTGAGGTGTTGAAGCTTGGTGTGAACTCCGTTAGCCAGGGAGCACAATCCACATAAATTTAGGATTAATGATTGCGCCCCTCCTCCCAATGACCTAGGTTTCTTTGGCCCAAGACTGACTTCTAATGTTCTCTGAAATCTTTATCCACTTGCGGACAGAAAGCTGGCAGCAGTTCCCTTCTGAGGATACAATATCTCAGCCTCTGGCATTATAAGAGAGTGTGCTGATCCTCTTTACTGTTAATAAATTGCAGGATGCATCTGAAAAATTAATGCTTCTGGCTCTTCCACAGAATGGCACATTTGACGTAAGTTTCAGGGAGAAGACGTACACTTCTGTGCTGAAATCCTGATTATACAACAGCATCACAACAAACTTGGTATCTGAAGATTTTAATATGCCCTTTGAAGTCATCTTCATTTTAACTTTATTTCTGGAATGATTGAAATATAAAGAACAAACAAAAGAGAATTCTATGGACATTTTCCAACTCTGTGCCACCACTAGTGGGAAAAGTGCTCATCAGATCTGTCTAAATCAGCCTTTCTTGACATTTTTAATATGGGGGAAGACTTAAAATAACTTTCAGGTCTTCAGGGAAGTCCTTCTGTAATTACTATATCCTCAGCTCACAGTATATTAGAGTAGTGGTCAATGGCAACAATGCTTCCTACAATGATGGCCATTGGGAACAATGTCGCCCTTATAGACAGATAAAAAGATCATTGGGACCATTTAAACTGAACTGAGAGGCACAAATTGCTCAAGGGACCCCCACCAACCCCCGGAGGAACCCTAAGGTTCTATGGAACTCTGGTTGAGAATCACTGGCCTAGATACCTGTTCTTTTCAGCTTTGATTGTGTTCCTATCAAAAAATGAAATCAGGAATACAGACCTGCCCATATATTAAATATTTTATTTATATACCTGGATTTCACCACCAACCAAAGCTTTATTCATCTTTTTTCATTTCTGTAGGTTTCTCCTAAGTTCAGGAGTTGATTGCACCCATTGGTTGCTTTGTTGGTGACTCCAGAAGACAGACTGTCAAGGGCAAATCACTGGGTTGTGGGTATTAGACTGACTCCTCCTACCACTAACTGAGTGTTATGAACGAAGGTGTGGAGCCACTGTGCCGCTGGCCAGGTAAACTCTAGAGGGGCGTAACTAAGCAGCCACCCGGTCTTCACTAGAGCCTCTGATGGTGAGGATAGGCTTGGGCTGCGGGTTAGCTACCAGGTGCCACTCCAGAACAATCCCCAGGCCAGTGGCAGCTGACCACAGGAGTCAAGACCAGGGTGCAGACAAGTGGAGTCCAAAAACGTAGTCCGAGATCAGGGTCAGGCAGCAAACAAGCGAGGTCCAAAAGCGTAGTCCGAGGTCAGGGTCAGGCAGCAAACAAGCAAGGTCCAAAAACGTAGCAAGGTCCGGTACACAGGAAAGCAGTCAGATAAATCACTAAACACAGGGTAATGCTGGTAAGCCAGAGATTGCTCAGGCAACTTCCTGTAATAGGAGGTGCCTTTAAATCCCTGCAGGACATCAGCCATAGGCTGTGGAAAACAGAGGGCGTGTGTGTGTTACCTCAGAGACACACCCATGCCAGCTCACAAACAGAGCAAGTCTCAGCATGGAGGAAACACTGATATGGAACATAGGTAGTGTTACCTGAGAGATAGAACCCGGCGCCCATGCCTGCGATTAGGAGCAGCGGCGCCGGCACGACCTGCAGTGCTAACACTGAGTTTTTAACTGGTGGTGATAGGTGGGGGGAAGGGTCCATACTTAGGGTGACCATGTGAAAGGGGAGTTGTGAGTCAGAGACACTTTTGGAAGTCTTGGCCTACCATTGCTTTGGTATGGAAAGCTTTTTGCCAAGCTGTACCTGGGCAAGGCCATGAGGAGCTGCCTGGTACCAAAGCCCAATGGATTGAGACTTCTGGATTGGAAAGTGTCTGGGTTGGCTTTAATGAAGCTGCTCTTTTTCAGGCAAGAACTGCCCAGCCCAGACTCAGCTGCTTGAAATTTTGTGTTAATATTATTTGGGGGATCTGACTTGATCTGGGAATGGAATGTTGAGTGGGTTTCTTAGGATCACAGTTCTATCCAGTTTCTGCTTCACAGTCCAATATAGTTAAAGCTGCAACTTATGAGCCAGCTACTGCTCCCATCAAACCAGAGCTTAGTCTAGATTTCTATTCCCTGGTTTGGTATTGGTAACGTTCTGAATGTGTTTTTTGGTAATTTATGCTTGATGATTGCCATTTTTCCTGGGTTTCCTGCACCCTAATCTTTGTTTCCTAAAATATATCTACCCAAAAAATCTCCCTGCCTTGCAACTGACTACTTTAACCCACCACATGCCAAGCATAGACCTTGGGAGTTGGATGCTTATAAGATAGCCAGTTATGGGGCATTTTGAGATGTTGGCCTCCTTAAGGTGGAGGTGTGCCACAAGTCCTGCCTGTTTCTGCTGATGCATACCATAAAAATCAGCCTATAGACTTCCCTGCACGCACTGCCCTTCCTGAAGACCTAAACCCATCTGCTTGTACTTATGATCAGTCACAGAAACAGAAAGTGAAGGGAGATCCAGTAATTTTGAGTTGGTCGCAGTTTAAAAGATAATGAGAATATTCTCATGGTAATGCTTGTTTTGGGGACAACTGTCTAACAGGAAATTCTCCTCGTTTTGGTAGATTTACACTAACTTCCTGTTGCATATTAGGACAAGAACTGAAGGGCCTTTGCACCATTGGTAAAGAGACAGCAACCCTTCCCTTCTCTAGCCCAAACTACAAACTTCCTTTCAATTCTTTTTTAAAATTTCTCTATGATGTGACTTACACCATTCTAAGTGCACTTTCACCCATTGTATCAAGGTGTCCCTGGGAAGGTCTTGGATGGGGTGTATAGTGCCCAGGATACATTGTCTGTTATGGGCTCCAGGGAACTGTGTGGTCATCTGCTAGTCAGTTTTGGGAAAAGCAGGTTTAAAGGTCCTGGTGCGGCCAAGGAAGAGTTGGGAGGGATCCTTGGCTACCCGGTCCATGTGAGGAGTCCGAAACCTTACATAGAGAGATGTTTAGAGATTCACTGGGGAAGCTCAGTGGTTTACAAAAACCTGAAGGGAAAGGAGCTCAAGAGAATAACGCTATCAGATTTTGTTCATGAAAAGGACTTTGTGTTGAATTATTAGATAGATAGGGATCTACCAAAGAGATAGTTAGTGGCCTAGCTGGGCAAAGATTTGTTTTTTGTTGTTTACGTTTTTGTTTTCTGAAAAACTGACCTTGTGCTACGTCATTTTAAACTGCTGCAAGCCCATTGCTACGAGCAATACCCCACAGCAAACTCACACTATATACATATAGAACTAATAAAATGCAGGTCAAAGTACTTTCTCTAACTGTGAAAAATGCTTCCAAATAATAGTGTTATCCAATTCTTGGTTGAATACATCTGCTCATGATCTCAGTAACCAGCCAGTTCTGAGTATGGTTTCCGGAGGCCTTGGATTCCATAGACCTGGTGAGGGATGGTGTCACAGTTGGTCACTTTGTACTTACATTGTGCATATAAAGCATGCTAACATAAGATGATTTCTCATTGCCTTCATTGCAGCGTATAATGGCCAGAAAATTCACCGGTCATCCCTACACTTTCATCTCAGCAATATTCCACTCACACATCATACCATAGGTTCAGTGCCAGTTTAATGAGTTGCTCTGCTGCAGTTTTCTTGCTTAGGTGGACATTTCCCAGGTAATAATTCAGCGTGCCATGCTTTTCCCCTAGGAGCTGATACATTTGCATGTCTCTCATCTTGGAACAAGTCTTTGCACAGCATGGTGCCACCCAGTCATAATACCGTGATTTGCACCAGACTCTGCAGGCCAGCGTTGCCCTCTGCTCAAACCATTTAGAGGTGACAGGGGGCTGTTGATGCTTAACGATGTACGAATTGCTGTAATTAAGAATGGCTTTGGAGGGGGGTGAGACAATCACTTAATTATAAAGCCCCAGGGACTCAGACATCTCTGGTTAGGTAATTAGTTGGTAGAAACCGTCAGATGCTATGCTGTGGAATAATATGGAAGTACGCTTACCAGCTGGATTGTACAAGCATGTCATCTTGTTACCATTCCACTCGTATGATTCCTTCTTCGCCCACGGTACACCCTTCAGTTGTTGCTCATGGAGATGTGCAGCTATGTGTCATCATACTAGACATTATGTGCACTTGTAGCCCTATGTGCATGTGTGCTCTAGCAGGTGCACGTAGCTATGTGTGTGAACAAACATACACATTCATTCACATGTGCACACGTACACAACATGTGTCTATGAAGGTTATTGAAGTCTCTGTAGTTCTAGATGCAGGTTGCTGGATTTTAGATTTGTTCAATCCAGTGATAGACTTCTCTGACACTGACTTTCGCTTAACCCTGGCCTCACTTTCTGTACTTCAATGCTTTGACCTTGGCCTATTCTGATGATTATGGCCTGTTGTCTTGACCTCAGACTATTTTGACATTGAGTATTGTCTGCTACTTGCCCCAACCCCGGACCGTCTTGACCTTGATCTTTGCTTGACTTGACCTTGGCTCTTGGTACATCCTACTGGTCGTCTAGACCTTATGCTGTTACCAAGCTGACCTGGTCTGGTTCACCGTCATTATACCAAAGCTACCTGTTCCTATTTGCTACTAATAGGGAGAGCCTGGAGGCTACAACCTAGTAATCTCTCATCAGCATAGTGGTGGGAACTAAGGTTTCCAGCCCATCACCCCTTGTTGGGTGCCCTGTTGAAGACCACGTCCCTGGTAATCTTGAGTCCCCTGCCAGGAAGCATAGCCCTAATACATCTGTGGGTCCTAGTGCACTAAAATCTTGGTGAATCATAAAGTGGAACTCTGGGAAAAGTGCTAAATATTCCAGGGGGTGCTGAGAAGTTCCTGGCTTTGACCCCGTGTCCAGATGAAATAGAAATATGAGTGTGGGGGCATATGACAGCCTAATATCTTAGTATATAACTGTGCAAATATCAGGTCTTGTGATTCCTAAAACTGTTTTTTCTTTTAGTGAGAAGCTGTGATGGGTGAGACACAAGCATGTTTCACCTTGGAGTTACGGGCCATCATGAAGTTTTTGTTTCTCCAGGGAAAGTCAGCAAAAGACATTCATGCTTAGATGTCACAAACACTGGGGGAGAAGTGTTCTTCCTACAGCACTGTCAGAACCCGGATATCTTGTTTCAAGACACGGCATTTCACCATTGGAGATGAGCCCCGCAGTGCGCGCCCCCGAACCTCAACCGACCCGGCAACCTGCGATGCTGTCCATGAGCTGATTATTGAGGACCGCAAAAATATCCGCAAAAAAGATAGCCCAGATACTTGCCATCTCATGATTGGGTTTGTTATCACCACTTTCCTATACATGCACAAACTTTCAGCGAAGTAGGTGCCGAAATGTTTGAACAGTGATCAGAAGAAGGAACGAGTTCAACCATCCAAAGCCATTTTGGCCCATTTTGAAGCTGCACAGGACTTTTCGGGTAGGTTAGTGACTGAGGATGAAACCTCGCTCCTCATCTATGATCCTGAACCCAAGGAACAGTCAAAGGAATGGCGGCACAGCGGGTCCCCGCTGCTGAAGAAGCTCTGAACCCAGAAATCTGCAAAAAAAAGTCATGGCATCCATTTTCTGGGACAAAGACGGCATTCTTTTGGTGGACTACCTACCTCAGGGCTCTAGTATCACCGAACAGTATTATGCTAACCTCCTGGACCAGTTGAAGGAGGCAATTAAGACAAAACTCAGTGGAAAGTTGACCAAATGGATCCTTTTTTT
>NC_092859.1:157556886-157561873 GCF_032062135.1 Pyxicephalus adspersus
CCCACCTTTACCCCCACCCCAACTTTGTCTTGCTGCTTGGATGTCAGAAGTAGGCATGAGGGGAATTACCAAGTGGTGCTAAAGCTTCCAACGAAAAATGTATAGTTTTGTGGAATTTCCATGGAACCATTGTAGTTAAAAGATGAAATATATAGAATTTTGTCTAGTGGTAGAGGGTCTGTTCATGCAGCTTTGGGGGCAAAAAAAAACAGTTGGGTTCACTTGAAATTCAACCAGACCCTGACAGATCCCATGCACTGAAATAGTAGCGGCAAACTGGGTCATGACCAAATTTAATCAATGCGTCACTCAGAAATAATTACTCTTTGGCTGCGTTATAGTTAGCAATGGGGATGTATGAGGTAACATTGATGTATGAGGTATTCATTGGGTCATGGTCTCTGCTGCAAGTGTCATGGCGTACGTCAACACATCATAATGCATGTGAATTAATCATGACACACATCGATGTAGGTTGATAGCGTCATGATGCGTGACAACTTCATGATTCGTGACATTTCATTTGTTTTAATGCGAAAATGTATTGGGAAAGGCAGAGGGGCGAATCAATTGGGACGAATTTTAGTTTAATTAGCCATATGGTTGATTTTGTGCTGACTTTTCGAAGAAATTGCCATAGCGTAGAAAATTACTTTTCAACGCGGAATTAATTTTGTGGAAATGCATACATAGTTGGGAGGAATAAAAAATAATAATGTGATCTGCCTGTGGCCCATCTATGTTTTAATGAAATATTGTCCCTGACCCCAAAAGGATTCAGATGTTCAGAAGAGGTGCTAATTGATCCTCAGATATGTTGATACAAAGATCTGTCCAAAGTGGGAAAATAGTGAGATAAATTTTGAGGTTAAATCAGGTGAATGCTCATCTTCCCATGCACAGCCTGCTGAGTAATGCAAGTTAAAGTGGCAGCAAAAAGTGCAGAGATCCAGGGAAGTCTTCACATACCGCAGCAGTTTTCAGACCTATTTTGATCAGTTCCTTGTAATGTCAGAGCTTTCCTATCCCCACCCACAATACATTCCTATTGGCCTATCATTATGATTGGCTATATCACTAACCAATAGCAATGTGTAGAAGTTGGAAGGCACGCTTGTCACAAACAATTTTTTACAATCTTTGATATGTTTGCACAAAGGAACCATTATTAGGCACTCATCAGAATCTTTAAACTATCCATCCTTCAATCTATTTGATGCATAAAGCTGGGTTTAAAGGGGCGGTGTGAGCAGTGCCTCCTAGGTGGCCACCCTCCCAGATGTTTGGCAGCACAAACTCCTATGCTGGTTCCTAAACATTTGACAGCAGATAGAACCACACACTAGTACCCCCTTTCATTTTATTGTGGCGCCTGCTGGTTGTCACACTTACCTTTTCCTCGCTAAAGCGGAGTTTTGCCCCTGGGTGTGCCTGCTCTCCCAAGTCTATTCAGTTTCGCCCATTCTGCCCGCTAATCAGGAAATAGCTTCTTAATCACCCTTGGTTATTTAGCTAGCTCAGACACATCACTCAGCGTTTGTGCAAAGTGTCTCCATTAGTCCTGAGCCCCCTAGCTCTGCTGATCATTTCCTCTCTACCTGTTGGCTAATTCCCTGTTGGTGCTTTCCCTGTCGAGCTCCTGAGTTACCCTCCTACTGCCTCTTAAGTCTGGTGTTTCCCTGCCTGTTCCCTTGGGCTGTTCCAGTGTTCTATTGTGTCTGGAGTGACCCCTGTGCCTCCTGTAGCTTCTTGTGTCTCCTCTGTTCCCCTGAGTCTGCAGGGGCCCTTGTGTCACCAGTGTTTATTTCCTGGATCCCTGGTATTTGACCTGTGGCTTGTCCCTGACCTTTCTTGCTTGGTGCCTGCCTTGACCTCGGCCTTACTTGACAATTCTCCTGCTTAATGATTTGGTACAGTAGTGTATCTTCCTGCCCACTCCAGTGTGCCCAGGGACCACAACCTAGCAGTAACCAGCAGTGCAACATCCTCACCACTAGAGGGTTGGGAGAGACCTGGTTACTGCTTAGATTCTGCACCTTGGCCCTTCTCAGGGCTCACACCACTCCTGTACAAGCCATAGCTCGCCCTAGTAGCCCTGTCTCCCCAAGCGTGACACTGGTGGGATGCTACATGTGGCATGTGGACCATAGGCACTGCAACCTCACCGCCCATCTGAATGTAGCCTCACGCCTCTCTCACCTTGGTGGCTGCAACCTGCACAGTAAGCTGCTCCCAGGCGCATAGCAAACTGCTGCAGTGTGTCAACCGTTTCTCCCTCCGGAGGAGGAAAAACAGCCACTCTGCCAAAAGCATCATGGTGCTTCCCAGAACCATACTGCAACCAGCCGCAACCATGCAAATGAATGCACAAAGTGTTTCACAATTACTACCATACAGCTGAATAGGAGCAGTATAGTGGGAGTGTATTTGAGTAGGGGTACAATGCTGTGGTTGACCACAAATCAATTTGCAATCAGAAACCCTGTGGTTAGTCGCTCCCAAGCCCTTCCCTCTAATCAACACTCATGTGGGGTTTTTTGGGGTCAACCACAGGCAAGTGAAGATCCTTCTTCAAAGAAAGAAAAACAACTGCACAGCCAGAGATAACTTGGCACTTTTAGGAACTGTGCCACAATCGATTGCAACCACAGCAAATTCTTGCACAAAGTACTTCCGACCCCATTCAAATGAATAGGAGCGTGGCTGAGAATGTGGCACAATGCTGTAGTTGACCAAGCTTGAAAGTGTAGTCTGAAAATGCACGAGTAACCACTCCCCACCATCCCTTTTAACCACTCCTTTGACAACTACTTTGTTGTTATGGTTGAGGTTGCAGTGCGGTTTTTTCCCCAGGGGGGAAGGCAACTGAGTGACTAGCAGTGACTTGATCAACACTTTTAGGAACCACGCCACAGTCCACCACAACCACGTGTGAATGTGTGCAAAAAATGCTTCCCAACCACCCCCATACGGATGAATGGGAGCAGTTGGAAGTTCAGTTCGTCCTGCGGTAGAATGGTGCCGTCATACACAAGTTTGAAATAGACCCTGAGCTGCAAAATATTCTCGTCCAAAACAAATAGTGGTGCCGGTTTCAGGGTAAAAATCTGACATCTGTTCGTTCTTCATTGGTTTGACCTGGTGGATCATTGAACGACCAATCAGATACAACTGCTGAGCATTTCAATGGAGGAGAGCTGAGTGGGGAGCCACTTAGTTGTCCTCTCCCTTTCTCCATGAAACAGAACTGCACATTCGTTCATCTGTCAATAAAAATGATCAAAAAGATTTTTTCCCAGCAGCAAAAATCGGTCACATATATTGCGCCGTGACACAATTGTAGTACAAAGCATTGGGTGTCCCCATCATTCATCTCATGTGAATATCGGAGTGTCCTCTGAAGCTCCACAAGTTCAGCAGAATCCTCATCATCCTCTGATTCCGGCTCCACATTACTCTGCTCACAGATCTATTTTTGTCTCTGCTCTATAAATAGCCGGCAGTGAGGATAGGCTGTGCCCATCCTGCATCCTCTGTACATGAATGGTTCGGGTTATTAAGGTAGTGTGCACGTTAGGGCCCCCACTATTCATGGACTTGGGTCCTGTTACCATGGCAATGTGGGGGCGGGTATAGGATACTGCAGATTATCTGTATTAATTTCCAATGTGAATCGTCTATGTACTGTGTGAAATACATGAAATGTAAGAGGGGGGTAATACATCTCCATCATTGGATTCCGATACGATGGGGTCAATATGTCGGATCAATGGGGGGCACCGGTCAATCAAATAAACTGGCTTGATGGGTTTATTTATAGACTGTGACACCAAGGGTGACTTATATACTGTGTCACCATGGATCATATATATACTGCTCTACCTTTGATCATTTATATAATGTGCCACTATCCCTCATTTATATACTGAGCCACCAGAAGTCAGTTATATACTGTGTAAAAACTGATCATTTATTTACTGCGTCACCATGGGTCACCTATATATTGTACCAACTTGAGTAATTTATATACTATGCAACCACTGGTCCTTTATTTACTGCGTCACAATGGATTGCATATATACTGTGCCACCATGAGTCATTTATTTACTGTGTCACCTTGGATCATTTATATACTGCATCACCTTGAGCCATGGGTCATTTATATATTACTGTCTCACCTTATCATTTATATACTCTGTCACCATAAATCATATGCATTTTGTGTCACCACCCGTCATTAATGTACTGTGTAACCACGGGTCATTTATTTACTGTGTCACCTTATCATTTATATACCGTGTCACCATAGTCACTATGAATCACATGCATACTTTTTCACCACCGGTCATTTATTTACTGTGTCATCTTGGACCATTTATATTACACTGTATCACTAATAATCATATACATTCTGTGTCTCCTTGTAACATTTATATATTTTGCTACTTAGAATCATTTTTATACTGTGTTGTCACCACGGGTCATTTATATACTGTGTCACCTTTGATCATTTATATATGGTATCACCATGGATCATTTGTACACTGTGTCACTATAAATCATTTACATTCTGTGTCTCCTTGGATCATTTATATATTATGCTACTTATGATCATTTTTATACTGTGTTGTCATAACAGGTCGTATACATACTGTGTCACCTTGGATTTTTTATATATTGTGCTACAATGGATCATTTATACACTGTGCCACCATGAATCATATACATATTGTGTCACCTTGGATTATTTATATATTGTGTTACAATGGATCAATTATACACTGTGTCACCATGAACCATATACAAACGGTGTCATTGTAGATTATTCATATATTGTGCTACAATGGATCATTTGTACACTGTGTCACCATGAATCATTTACATACTGTGTCACCTTGGATTATTTATATATCGTGACACAATGGATCATTTACACACTGTGTCACCATGAATCATATACATACTATGTCACCTTGGATTATTTATA
>NC_092859.1:157562139-157564469 GCF_032062135.1 Pyxicephalus adspersus
ACACTGTGTCACCATGAATCATATACATACTGTGTCACCTTGGATTATTTATATATTGTGCTACAATGGATCTTTTATACACTGTGTCACCATGAATCATATACATACTGTGTCACCTTGGATTATTTATATATTGTGATACAATGGATCATTTATACACTGTGTCAGTATAAATCATATACCGGTACATCCAGTGTCTCCTTGGATTATTTATATATTGTGCTACTTAGGATCATCTTTATACTGTGTTGTCCCTAAGGGTCATTTATACACTGTGGCACTGGGAGTGATTAATGGAAAGTAGCCTAGTTGAACACATGAACTCTGTGGTCTGTGAAAGTTGTGTAAATGACGCTTTATCAAACATATGCTCTGAACCATAAAGAGTAAGAAAAGTGCTATAGCCCCTAACAACCAATCAGAAGCTATCACTGCTCGTTCCACATGATTGTAAGCCCCGAATCTGCTTTTTGCAGAATCTATAGATCCTGATGTGGAATTTGGACCTGCACCTCCCATCCTTTTGCACCAATTCTGGATCACCACTGACAGTTCTGCTAATGATCCCAGCTGTACAAACATGAAGGTCAAACCAAGGTCATTAGTAGGGGCCCCTACAGGCCCTCTAGACTAAGAGGCCTGGCCTTGCAACCCCAGTTCCTACACCATTGGTTGGAATGTTTTTACCTGCACGTGACACCGTGCTGTCCGTGCCTCACAATTTGCAGCAGCGTTGTCATTCCTCTATGTGCACTCCTTCAGTTGGGCTTCATATCAGTTCTAGCACACAGACCAATGGAGAACTTAAAGAGAGCACATGGTGGGCTGACAACCCTGCTGCTTATCAAACAATAACCACATTTTTGATTTATATACTCCGTAATTCTAAGTCCCTCAAGCAGAACTGTGGCCAAGCTGAGGACATCCAGTCCCACCACTGACCTTGGTAGAAGCCGGCACCTTTCCAAATTCTTCCTCAAAGATTGCAGGAGATCCCGAGGAGTTTTGTAAGTTGGGACTCTGCTCTCTCCCCTCCTTCCTGGGCACCTTCAAGCTTCCAAGTCACAGCCAGCAGGGAGAAGAAATGGATCCCTGGAAAACAGGAGTGAAAGTATTTGTTCTAAGAGTTCTGAGGATGAATTACTCCAATGTAACTTAGCATACAGAGGTGAGTGAGGCTTGGTTCACATACATGGTCACAATAACAGGGCAGCACAGATGTGCATTGTACAGGTATTCGTGCTTTATTATATAGTGGGGGTCAGGGATCCCTGCTCTGCCATGTGACAGGGGTATTCTGCTATGCCGTGGGGGGGTCAGGGAGCCGCGTTCTGTCATGTAATGGGGTCAGAAAACCATGCTCTGCCATGTGGTGGGGATCAGGCAGCCTTATCATGTGAAGGAGATGCCTATGCTATGAAGCCGTACAAAAAGCAGGGCTTGCATGTTTTGTTTACATTTGCACTGCAGGTTGGATGGCATGAATCGTTGGGGTGCCATTTATCCCCCCCGCCCCCATGAATTCCCAGCAATGTAGAATTGAGAAGGAAAACAACTGTGTGAGATTCAACTCACAAGTTTTGACTTCAATATCTGCACACTCCCTATTTATTTTTGCATCTCTGTATTGCTAATCCCCTGCAGCCTTTTGCAGGCACTTCCTTTCCATGTACTACCCAGTCATGGCTGCATGGTCTTCCTCCTGGTAGTAAATCAATGAACCATTGTCTGCAGAAACCCCCCTTGTAATCTCCTGTAATGCTAAGTGACACCACAAACTGGGAGACAGTAGCAGAGTGTTGTCATCCTAAAACAGGAAGTGCCTGATCATGGACCTTTGCAGCCATGCTCTGCCATGTGATAGGGGTCAGGGAGCCATGGTGGGGGTCAGGGAGCCATACTCTGCCATGGGATGGGGGTCAGGGAGCCATGCTCTGCCATGGGATGGGGGTCAGGGAGCCATGCTCTGCCATGTGATAGGGGTCAGGGAGCCATGGTGGGGGTCAGGCAGCCATACTCTGCCATGGGATGGGGGTCAGGGAGCCATGCTCTGCCATGTGATGGGGGTCAGGGAACCATGGTCTGCCATGTGATGGGGGTCAGGGAGCCATGCTCTGCCATGGGATGGGGGTCAGGGAGCCATGGTGGGGGTCAGGCAGCCATACTCTGCCATGTGATGGGGGTCAGGGAGCCATGGTGGGGGTCAGGCAGCCATACTCTGCCATGTGATGGGGGTCAGGGAGCCATGCTCTGCCATGTGATGGGGGTCAGGGAGCCATGGTGGGGGTCAGGCAGCAATGCTCTGCCATGTGGTGGGGGTCAGGGAGCCA
>NC_092859.1:157565044-157591205 GCF_032062135.1 Pyxicephalus adspersus
GGGGTCAGGGAGCCATGGTGGGGGTCAGGGAGCCATGCTCTGCCATGTGATGAGGGTCAAGCAGCTGTGCTCAGCTATGTGGCTATGTTTGCCACCCTTTTATATAATGTGAAAGATTTAATGACAGGTCCACTTTAAAGTTTAATATGGATTCAGTTAACCAAGTGACCAGCTGCAAGGGTCCGGTTCTGCCTGCATTCACCCTTTTCTGCAGAATCCACATTCCTCCAGTCATATTCATTGACCTAGTTAGATCCCCGTGTGTCTATGATGCCACCCATAGATTGCAAGCTTGCATGCACAATTTTTTGTTGCTGCATAAACAGGCAAAAAAACAATACAAATGGGTATTTATAAATGTTTTCACCCAGCTTCTACTCCAAATTATTGTTCTTTACATTGTGAATCGAGTTGGTGTTTTTTTCTGACAAAAATTTGTAAAATTGTTACAATTGGAAGAATTCTTGGTAAAAATAAAAAAATAACCACCAAAATAGCACAAAGTAGAAAAAAAAGATTTTCCAATTTTTGCTTTTTGTTATTCATTAGAAATTACAGAAAAATTTGCACAAATTAAAAAAATAACAATGATTTGTTTTTGGGTTTTCTGCGGCTTATTTACAATTATAGGATAATTATGAATAACAATCAGGATATGAAAAATATTTGTCTGTCCACACTGACCCCATCGAGGGGTAATAATAATGCCCATCCAATAACGCCCTCTGTTGGTTAATTCCCTAGGAACTTGCAGGAGGAAGATGGTCCAAGAAGGATGAGAGGAAACGGTTAATACAAAAGCGGCTTTTTTTTTTTTTCCTGGAGACTCTGATAAGAGGGTTGGGAGGAGAGGAGACGCTGCACAGTGTTGCTATTGTCACACAATTACAGATTTGCAGCATCCTCGCTCAACTCCATCGCAAGTCAAGATGCAGGTAAGTGGAGGGGTGTCTGTGTGTGGGGTCCCCCACCTGTCCTTGTATTTCCTACATTTCCCTCTGTTCCCTCATTCTTCTTGTTCTGGGCTTCTTCTCTTCTTTCCACTTCATTTCACTTTTTATTTTTCCCAAGTATTGTACTTTTTTTTTCCTGTCCATGGATATCAATCCCTTGCGTAGAAACCGGGGATGGAATCTCTGTGCCCAATGTGCCATTAATTCCGCTTATTCACAAAATGCATTCCCATTGAATTTGTTCTGTGCAGATCACAGGGATGCAGATTGCTGTCAGTCAGCAGCTGTTCTGCTCATCGTTGTTACTGCCTGACTTACGGTGATATTGTGGTATTTATTGTACAACGCTGCGTCATATGTTGGCGATATATGAATAAAAGTTAACGATGATCATGTTACAATGTATACAAAGAATCACCTAGGAGGAGCTGTTAGGGGTTGCAGGGACTCTTCTGCATGTATTAAGATTTGTGAATTAAAGCATTCATTAGGAATTGTTATCTGAACTATTTTCCATCACCGGTGATTTGGTAGAATGCCAAATTTTTCATATTCAACTAATTGAAGCGTAAGTCTAACTTTCTTCTATGCCAAATAGTAAAATAAGAAACAAGTCATCTGCTGCAAACTAAATATTTATGTATGCCGTTATAGCTTGTATCCAACCCAACATTTCCAAATTTCACTTTCCCGTCTTTAGACAACTGATAACTCCATAGAAATCTTCATTTCATTGATTTATTTTCCCATCAACATCCCACATCTGAAAGACATTGTTATGTATTTAAAATGATGGTTTCACGATAATCATTGAATTGCGGATTGCGTTGACCATTGTTGACTTTTGCACCATTGCATGGATAAGCGCTCCGTTCTTCTGCACATTGATTTTACAAAAAGTTGAGGCTGTTCACCTAGCAAAGTGAATAAAGCAAAGCTGTCCTTGTTTTGGATATTATAACAGCATATGATTATTTCAAATGAACAGTTTCACCCAAGTGAACAGAATTCACCTTGCAAATTAAAACTAGACTTTGCCACCTGCACAGCCTCCACTCCATTGGTGGCCTCCTCGGAGACCCGGTATCATAAAGACCGGTAATGGATACTTGTACATTTGTTTGCTTCGCTGCTTTCCCTGACAATACATGAGAGCTATAGTTACATTTTATACATCGGTGGTGTCGTGTTTTACAGATTGTATTATGAGCCTGGTATACCGATGTGTGTTCTCGTATCATTTCCTGTTCTGGTAACCACAATCTAATTAGAAGCCGTGCCCGGTGTGAATGAAAACCTCTGATCCGCCATTGACCTCTCCGTGTGTTATCTTTGTGTGTATCTGTATGAAGGAATCTTTGGGCCGCCAAGCAGTGTAATCAATAATTGGGGTCGTATGGCAAGCAGTGTAATCAATAATTGGGGTCGTATGGTCACCAGGGCTCGGCATAGATTAGGTGATTGTCTCTCCATGAGATTATCGGCGGGTGTAACAAGCGACGTATAAATCGTTTGCAATCAAGTGCTGATTTGTTCAATATTTGATCTGTATGGCAATGGTTTCATATTATTTTATTGATTAATAAACAAGTTGCTTGCACAGATTTTGATCAACAATCTGCACAATTTACAATGATGTAAAGAAAGGACATTATGTGATGTTTACATCCAACCATTGCATAGTTCTGCACAGGGACCCAATGCACCCCAAAATGGCACTGCTAAAGGAACCGGATGGCTCGTATTTTGAAAAGAAAATAGAAATTGAAAATCTTTTTAAAAGTGCATATTCCTATGAAGATCTTGCTGAGGGGGGTCCACCTGCTAATCTCTGGGAAATTTGAACCCCCTCCCATCTCTATAACTGAACACATTAGGAAATAGCCAATTGTATGTGGTTCTCCAGGCTGGAGTCTCCTCTCTTCTTCTGGATAGACATGTATAGCCATTCATTGGTTGTCTATGTCATTGCCTGATGATGTGGACACTTGTAATTGGCTGTGCAGTGATGAGGTCTTCCCAGAATCCAGAAGAAGATTCTGCAGGCCAAGGGGACGGTAGGGGATCGGTTAGCTCAGGTACAGCTGCACCCCTGGGTTAGTAGAACCCTGCAGGGGCAAACATAGGCATACCCCAACATACCCCAAATTGGCACAGCCAAGGGAGCTGGATGACGGAGATAGATAAGCATATCTTCCTTCACAAGGTAAGAAAAAAAGGGAAGGATTGATTAGAGGAAGGGATTAGAGTGGGTTATTGTCCACCAGGAGATTTAGGACCCCTTTCAGGTTAGTGCTACTTTTGTTAAAGTTTTTGCCTTACTTGTCATTGTGAGAACAGATCGGAAGTCAGGGAGAAATATCCAACGACCATATCCATCCCATATCACCTAGGGATCAATGTGCAAACAATCAATGGACTCCTTGCAGCGAGACTTAGATTTAGGCCTGAATTAAGGTGTGTTTTAGATTTTTTAACTATTTTAAAACTAAATCAGGGATTAATTGGAGGGGAGTGTTAGCTTTCAAGTGACCCTGTCATATGAAGTTTCCTGCAGAAGCAGAGCCATATACTCACCTCTCTAGCAGGTGCCATGCCCTACCTTCCCGCCATTACAACACTGCAACCTCCATCAATCTCTTCGACCTTCAACACCCGATGGGAGTGTCAGATGCCATATTTAATGTTGTGTATTGGATGCCATAGTTCTATTCATCGATTTCTACATCAGCTACAGCGTACAGGGGAAAGGATGAAATCGCAGCAAACAGTGGGGGGTTCAGGTATCCAACACAGAGCTGAAACCGAGGTAGGGTAGGCAACACGGGCCAAAAATATGGGGGGTGAACATGTCAGCTTGTCCTTTTCATCTTGATTTCCTTTAGGTTTCTCAATGTTCAGTTGATTGCAGCATAGAGAAAAGCAGCCCAAACGCTGTCTCGGAGCTGATAAGTCTTTTCCAAATAAGTGCAACTCCTGAACACACAGTGCTTCCTGGCTTTATCAGATGTCCATACAGTAATGTCCGACTTAATAAATACAATTTCAATGTTCAATATTCAATGCAAAGTATGAAAAGCTCACTGCTAAGTGCAACATCAATTTCCCTTTATCTTCATGAATCGTACAATGTGTGTGGTTTTTTTTTTTAGGATTTTTTTAGTTTGGTTTAGGTTTAGCATGAAAATTTCTTGAGCTTCTTAAGTTGCCATTAAAGTTCAGCTGACTCGATTTCAGTCCCCTGAAATTTTGGCTACCTAAAGAATATTCTGCAGCTTCTTATTGCCCCCCACAACCTGCAGATACAATGATATTCGCAATTTATGGAGTCCATCTACAAATGAACATAATGCAGCTCTGACCTTTTGGAATAGCTATATAGTTTAAAGAGACCCTGTCATATTGTCTATTCAGACCAAAGTTAAAGAGATTTCCCTCAACCCTTAATACTTTAGGCTCAAATACCAGGTGTCAGAGCTTCCATATAACAAATATATCACTTGCTCTCTGGTATATGATGACATTGTTCTGGCCAAGTAACTTGTCACCAGATCCAAATAATGTAACTGGGATTGGGTAATATGCTCTATCATACCTGGTATCATACCTGGGTATTTTTTGATGGCTACAACTCAAGATGTAGCAGTGCAGGTACAGAAGGGGAAGGGAATATAAAGAGGTGGGCTTTAAGTAGACCCTGAATGGGTAAGGTGAAAGTGTCTATTTAATCCAGGATTCTCCCTGAATGGATTTATGGAAAACCAGACTGAAGCATTTGGGTTCAAAAGGGCAATGAAGGCAGAAAAGCAACTTACAAATATTTTCAGGTAAACTTCCACCAAACATGCTGTCTGTTTATTTTGACTTCAAGTTGGGTTTGGAAGGAAAAATCATGTTAAGATCTCTTGTTATTAGATGTATCCAGGATGGATAAACTTTATCTAATTTAAAAATATTTCTGTAAGGCCCTGGTCCAGCATCAATGCTCACCAGACACCAGTTCCCCAATCTAATGCTGCACTCTTCACCAATCGCAATCTCCCACTCAGCCTCAGGTAAATCCTTGCAAAGGTCAACCATGGACAGGCAAAGGTCGGTAAAGGCAGCATACAATCACAGGGTCAAGAAACAGGCAAAAATAAATCCAACAAATAAACACACCAACAGCAGATCAGCCCAGCTTAACACTACAACAGGCACTGGTAACCGGGAGCAGACTGTCTATAAGGTCCTAGCAGCCAATGGCAGGATGAAGCCAAGGACTAATCTGATCCTAAATCCCCTTTAGCTGTGCACAGCCTCAGAGTATGTGCTGGGGATGCCGAGAAGATACATCCCAGGCTGCACGGCTAACGGGAACCAGGGGATGCTGTTATTTCTTTGTTCTCCTTGCTGCTGCAAGTGGCATGCTGGGCAGAATGGACAGGGAGTGGTAGAACCACCAGCCAGATTAGCGTCAACAATTTCACTATAAACTTTCTTTAGTTAGGATTAATTTGAAAGAAAGAACAAGTACAATTTACAAAATGTGGCAGTTGAATAGTCACTTGACTACATGAAAGGGTCCTATAGATTTTTCTCATCAAACATCAATAATGTGCTAAGTATAGCTTTGTGCAGACAACAGAAGGTGAGTTGGACATTCAGAAGTTTTGTAGATTTCCTCCAGACAGCTCACATTAATTAGCAGACAGAGTGCACACAGATGCCAGAAGATTGGATAACTGAATGCAATTCATTTCCTTTCATATTGCAGATCATGGCCCAATAAAGGAATCATTTCATAGTGGTAAAGGTGCAAAAACAAACATAATGCACTGGTTTAAATATTGCTGTGTGTTTGTCAATTTCCAGTTTATTTTCATATTTTTTTAGGCCCCTTTCACACTTGAAAAGGGGTTGTGATGAGCTTCTTCCAGGCACAAACTGCAGCTTAGCACCCAGGAGTGGCAAACTGCACCACAGGTAACCACCCTGGCACCCTGACAGGTAACCATGTTGTGATGTGGTTCTTCCTATAGAGGAGGAAAGGCAACCCCAGGGTCACAAGTGACAGAAACACACCACAACGCAACCACAACTGTGTGCAAACTTGTCACAACAGTTCCCAACTGCTTCCAAGTTTTTTTGCACTTTAAAGGAACACAGGGTTCTATTTATAAAACTGTGAATCAGACATTTCTTCTAGGGAATCTGCCAGGTCCCTATGTTTCAATGTCAATAATTGATTCCCACCAGAGAATGTTTGAGGTGGGGATTCACTGTTTTATAATTAGAGCCCATAGAGTCAAATATATGTGGAAAAATGTCCAAATTGTTGTGTTCAGGTGCTTCCGGTGACGAGTGACAATAAATCTATAAAATGCAAAGACATTTTGAACAAATCTGCATCAACCTTCAACCTTGTTAAGAGAAATATTTCCATGTTCCTGCATGGCAGCACCTCATGCATAAAACCAGCTCCAGAGGGACATTCATGATTATAATTCAATGGGTTTGGTATGAAAGTAATTGAGATTGGCACAAAGTCCTGATCTCAACCCTACTGAATACTTTTAGGATGAACTTAAATGCCAATTGCAAGCCAGGTCTTCCCATCCAACACTGGGATCTAACTTCACCTTTTGATGGATATGGCTGGCATTCTCACAGCTTATTCTACAATCTTGTGCAATTTCCAAAAGACAGCAGCAAATGGGAAGTGGGGTATGAAGGGGGAGGAGGATAACTCTACAAAATTACCAAAGATTTTAGAATACACATAAAAATAGTGATGGTCAGATGCCTACAACATTTTGGCACCACCTGGCACTTTTTAGTAATTACCCGGCTGTCTTTAGGTGGTTTCTGAAAAGTTGGGTCAGAGTACAATGGCCATCACCTGCCTACAGCTATCATGCTTGGGGAGACAAGGCCACTTGGGGGTGCTACGGCTTGCAGGAAATGGTGTGAGCCCTCAGTAGGGCCTAAGGTGCAGAGTCTAGGCAGTAACCATGTCTTCTCCAGAGCTCTAGTGGTGAGGATGTTGAGCTGCTGGTTACTGCCAGGTTGTGGTCCCTGGGCACACCAGGGCGAGCAGGAGGATACATGGTACCAAATCGCTAGGCAAAAGAATCATCAAGGAAGGCCGGGTCAAGGCAGGCAGCAAGCAAGAGAGCCAGGTCACAAGGCAGGGCCGAAATACCAGGGAATTAAACAACAGGTGTACAGGAACTGCTCAGCAGAGCTAGGGGGCTCGGTATTAGTGGAGACACATTGCACAAGTGCTGAGTGCTGTGTATGAGCTAGCTAAATAGCCAGGAATGATTAGGAGACTATTTCCGGATTGGCCCGCAGGAGGGGTGAAACTGATAAAATTTGGAAGAGCAGGCATGCTCAGAGTTAGAACGGCCCACATGTGCAGGAAGGAGGAGCCTGCACTTAAGTGAGGAAGAGGTAAGTGTAACAACAGCTTCTTCCCACCCAGCCTAAAATATTTTTAGGGAGAATACTGGGCCATATGGTGTATTTTGTACGTAACCAACAACCAATAAGTATCTAAATGATCTTAGGTTGCCTTTAATACTTCCATAATAAAGTTTACATAAAATAAAACGCATTCACGCTCAAGATCATCCAGATTTTTAACAGCAATTTTATACATTATTGAAGGGGGTATGCTAGAACCCCTGAGACGTGTTGGCTTTTTCTTTTGATGAAATAAATTCTTCATGGTTTGTCAACATTTAGTCTGGCATCTCTTAAAAATTAAATGATGTTATTTAGGCTGTTTGAATCCACTGCAAAATGTTGCAAAGAAAGTCCTTGTATTAGTTTTCTGCAGTAACGTGCAATCAGCATGCCCAAAATAATGAACAGTGACGCATGACAAGGTGCAGTAACATGCATTAGTGCAGGTGCAATGACTACAAGATGAAGAGAGAACCCTTTTATTATACTGTGTAACTTTCATATCACATTTTATATGACACACATACAATCATACCCACACACAATTGGAACATTTATCAATGCAAATAACAAGAACATACATCTGCCAATGTGAAAATGCACACAAAACACAAATGTAATAAAATATTAATAGTGCAGGCACATACATGTGAGCTCAGTGAATCTGTGCTAAACAGAGGATATTATTCTGTCCATTCTTTACTCTAAATGATGTATTATACCATTCTTAGGGTTCCTCCAGAGGCGGCTCAGGGGTTCCTCGGGGGTCCTAAGCTGTGGATGATTGGCTTTCTGTTTTGTGTTGCCGGCATAGATATTGAGCCAATGATACTGCACAGTCAATAGCGTAGCACAAGAGATCATTTGAGCTTTCTTTTAGGGAAGTATGCAGACTGCAATCATAAGGGGTACATTCTTCCAACTGACCATTTTTTCCATCGACAGCCTGGTTATGCAAGGATTCCCTGAGCCCCGCATGTAATTTTGCAAGTTCCCCCAGTGCAGCCAGCTTCAACTTGTGTTCTCAAGAAGAATGTATTTCTTCAAAGTCATTTGCTAGCAAGTGTTTTGAATCCTGGACCAGATACATTCCAGGTTTGCTGGATCTCTCAACTTCGCTGATGAAAGTGTGTCCTCTCCAGCCTTGAAGAGCTTTACTAAATCTGGGCAGAAGCATGACATCTGAGATCATTTTAGATTTTTTTAAGGGTGGCATTCAGTACACAAAGTTAAAATATTTTTTTGCCCCTGGCTACTAATATACCTTGGAATTGTTCTACTAAAACCTAAAAATTTAGTTTTATGGGGGGTTCCCCAAGATCTGAAAGTATTTTAGGGGTACATCTGAGGCAAACAGGTTGAGAAAGGCTGCATTATATTCTGAATGTTCTTCAGCTTTTTACTCATCTGAGTAAATGTTCTTGGAATTTGTAGCAACTAGCATTGCTTATATTAAATAAATGGCATTGCAATAGTATGCAACAAAGGGATACTTGGTCATAAGAGAAGATTATCTATGAATTTTTGACCCCAATTGAAACTTGCTAAGAAATATTTACATAGAAAAAAATAACCTGAGAAGACATACAAATCTCACCCAGGCAAGGTACCCAAGGGCCGAGATTGCATTTGGGAAGTCAGGAAGGGCCAGTCAGCAACTGGTAACCAATGGTAGAGATCGCACTACAGGAGTTCAGAAACAAATGCTCGACGATCTGGTAATACCGGGCGCGATGGTCTGGTAGTTTTGGGTGAAATGGTCTGGTAATTGGGAATGAGCAAGATGAGTTTTTATAACTCAGTCTCGTGGCAAATTCGTCCGTTCACGCTTACCAAAATTGTAAGCGAGAATGGCCAGTGTATTATCGCCAAACAAAATCGAATTTAAAAAACAAAGAAATTAAAAAAAAAAAGATTGTGGGCTGTGCAGATCAATGAATGCAGCCACGGATACATTCATTGATCAGCTCAATGTGCGATCCCCGGGACTAGAGGTTAAATGGGGACAAAGCTTTCCTCAGACGATCAGAGAGCACAAGAGGTTTTGAATGGGGAGACTTGTCCCAATTTAACCTCTAGTGCCGGAGATCGCAAACAGGATTCCCTGGGCTATAAGAACGATTGCAGCCCTGGAAATCCACTGCAATCCCGGGGCACTAGAGGGTCATTAACTCTAGTGCCCGGGGATCGCAGTGGAACTGCAGATGAACTCTTAATGGAGTTTCTCTATTGAGAGTTCATCTGCAGTTCAGTTCCCACGGTCACCGGGCTGATACCACAAAACTACAAAAGACCTTCTTGCCTCTCCAATCCATCTCAAAGCAAATACCTCCAGTGATACTGAATACTAAATGCTTTATTAGCAGTGACAAAGAAATTCGCTGAATATTTATACAATACATGCGAACACCCACAAATCCCTGTGTCTCTGGACGGCTCAGGGTCCCCTGTGCTTTTCTGTTCCCTGGCAGTTGCAGAGTCTAATATGACAATAATTATGCCCCCTCCACCAAACAAAATTACCAAGGCAATAATATTAAATTCAACCAGAATGTTTAAATTGACATTTTTGTAAAGCAGAACCCATCAGTTCTCAACCACCCCACAGCTTTGATTAACACTGAAACCAACTGGGGTGTTTAAAATCTAATTTTGTGCAGTTGTTTTCCTGAAGTTTCCATTGACTTTAAGGGCAATGCATGGGTTGGAGTGAAACAGCATAAGATTTAAGAAAAATAGCTCCTCCAATATATATTGTACAACAGAAAGTAAGCAGATTTCCCACAATGCACTGCTAACGGCGCAAGAAAAGTGCAAAACAATGCAACCATGTACAGCAAACCACTTTCAGAACCACTAGTGAATGTTCCCAAATGCCTAGTGATTGAAAGTGAGAATGGGGAGGTTAACAAATGCCCATCCGAACCCACTAATAATTATCCTACATCATTATAATCATGGGAAAAGTCGTTGTCCTTCCATAGACATTGCCCTCTGGCTTTTCTATGAATTTAGGGCTGGAGTTTTTATAAAGTTCTGCATACTGGTATATAGAGGGACAGCCATAAACTGACATTCAATTATGAAATATAAAAGGAAAGCATTACAAATATAACTCAGCTAAAAACCATTTCCATCAGATTCTTTGATGTGTTAATATAGTATTTGTATACACCGAGTTTTATTGTGTTCACAATGGGTTCTCATTTTTTGAAGTGGATAGATTTTGCAAAGGTTAAAGAAAAAATGCACTTGAGATGCTCATCAAACACAACATATAAAATGAATCCTCAGTGCCATTCATTATTCAGTTCTTCTGTGTTGACCTGCTTCAAATTATGAACATGAAACAAGAGAACTCTGTACTGAGAAAACTCAACAAAAGGCAGATTGAACACGGGAAAAAAATTGATTTCTGGAAAATAAAAAAGCCAAGCGCTGTAACTAAAATACTAACAGCAAGGCTAATGCGAGGTACACCAACTTTTGGTAGATTCAAAAAAAGAGTAAAGCCTCCAATGTATTTTATAGTGAAAATGGAGGGAAATCCTCAAGAGGGTGATTCCATTAATCGTTGGTGGAGAGTGGGAAAAGAGGGATTTCCGCAGCCAACCACAAAAGCAATATGGAGGATGTTCCAGCATAGTAATGTGTTTGTCGGTCACAGAAAGTGCTGTGTGAGAAGGAGCTTTGTCCTGATGAAGAATGAAACCATTTCGCACATTTCTGCCGTCTTTTCCTGACTCTGTCTCTCAGCTTTGTCTTCCTTATAATAATATTGGGTCACTGTTGTGTCTTCTGGAACCCATTCTGCCAGAATTACCCCCTTGTCACAAAACACGATGACATGGCTGTGAATTTCGACTTTTTGATTCTTGGTGATGAAGGTGTTTCCAGTGACTGTGGTTTTGTTTTAGGATCATACTGGAAGATCCGGCATTGCTTAACTTTTATACTTCTCATGATCTCAGCACATGAGGGGAAACACAAAGGCATTAAATGCTGACTGACAACAAACTAAACATCAGAGAGTGCCGGCGTTCGTCCTGCATGTTTGGAGAAGTTTCACATTCATGGAAAGAGATCTGAATCATCTCACTGCTTTGTGATAGAGAAAGAAACACGTCTCCTTATTTCATAGTCAGACCTCGTACCTGTACTGTGGATGACTTTTTGTTCAAAACAAAGCAATGCAGCAGCACCATAAGCAGTTTGGTCCCATTCCACCCAAAAATCCAAATAAATCTGCTAAAGTATAGAGTACAGGACATCCCCAAGATCTTTTTGTTTTGTTTTGTTTTGTTATTTATTGATAACTTTTGCCATGACCTTTTAACCTGCAAAAACTCAAAGCTCTTGTACGTCCTTATGGCCAAAAACTGTTAGCCCCTTGCTGCCTATTGCACATTACAAGTGACCAGAAATTCAGGCCAACATGGTGATAGCCAAATGGGAATGTTTGATGGTGATGGAGGGGGAGTTGTAGCAGCAAGTTCCAAAACAACCTAGAAGTTTGAGAGCTTGGCCTATAAAAAAAAGAGCAGCAAATTGAGATAATTATAGGCTCTGGGGTACCAGAAACATTTTCCTGCTTGCTATTGTGTTGCTTTAACCGATTGCTGAGTTGTTTTAATTTCCTTTTTGTCTTTCAAGTAGTTGCTTTGTACTGTTTTTAGGTCACCAATTTGTTTTTGTATTCTCACTGAATTGTAAAAGAAATTGAAAGAAAGCAACTAAGATGCAAAACAAACCCCATGTACATAAGGATTCTGTAACATCCTCCAGGGAAAGTGTTGGCTGTGGGGTTTTTAATGACTGGCTCATCCATATCAAACCCCACTGCACTAAACCTTCAAAGGCGCCCCCTGGCAATGACAAAAGGGATAAGTCCCTTGGAGGATTTACCTTGCCGGTCTATAATAAGTGAATAATACTCAGTAAGGTTGCTTCAAAAACCTTTTTTTAAATCTTATAATATATAAGGCTGCCTCTGCATGGATATAGAAATCTGTTTCTCTAAGGGAATTCTTAATAGCTTGGTGTAATAACACGCATTGCAGCATGAAGCTGGCTGTCCAATTACTGCAAGCAGTGCACAATGTCATTCAAGCTATCAATAGACAATCAAAGGCAATTTTACAACTGAATCAATAATTAAGAGGAACATTCACTGTGCAAATAAAGATTGAGCTGGAAGCAAGTGACAAGTCCTATGAAGTCAGGGGTGCACATTACTCCTATGTAGTTATTTAGGATTGTTTAGATTTGGACACCTGGCTCTCTGTATGCACATCCATCTACCCAGATATGTTCAGGAGACCTCCATTCATCTCCAAAAGGACAGACCGGGTTATTTTAGAGTCTATTCCTACATAGGCAGGACAGTTGGAGATAGATGTAAATCACATCTATACAGGCAACCACAGTGAACACCCTAATAAATAGTTCTAGTGCAAAGACAAAAATACAGAACAAACTCCAATTTTCATCCAATTAGGATAAAAAATGTATAAATCTCCCCATCCTATCCAACATTTTGTGTGGAGATGGAAGACGGACATGTGGATTGGCGGGGTGGCCAGTCACATGAACTGTTACAGCTCATTAGTTGGTATTTTCCCATTGCATACCCGGCTGCTGAGGGTGGACCAAGCTGGTGGTGGTGCTGTAATAACCACCCCAGCATCAGTCCATCACTTTGGGATGCCTGGGATTGAGTAACTAGTGATGTACTACGCCTAAATAGATATGGATTTATTGGGGAAATTCAAGATTTGCTCTTTTTTCCACTCATTAAAGTAAATGAGGCACTGATTGCTTGGAGTCCCAAAGCATGCTCAAAGCACTTTCACAACTTTACCATATCAGCATTTTTATTTAAAAAAAGTGGTAAGACCATAGCACTGCTTTATAAATGAGCACCCAAGTTTCAGGTTATGCAGTATAGTGGAGTACAACATGGAATAAAAAGTCTTCAGATTCAATTAAATGTACGGCTTGTCTTCTGAGAATAGTCAGAAATATATGACCACTTACTCAGAATTCAATGATTCAGATTGCCACCTCCTAAAACCAAAAAAGTTGTCTTCTGACTTTTGATATTCCCCCTAAAGAATCTGTTTTTTCTGTGAAATGCATTCGGATTTTTATGAATATCACTGGAAATCTTGAATACTTTCAACACTCCAAATTTTGGTACTGACTTGGTTCGAACCACTTTTGATTTTAATATATATGATGATATAAATCAGATGTTTTAATTGGTGTTTAATGAACTTTTTGATGTTTTACCTGTTAATTCTATATTCCATACAACTCCTTCCTTTAGGTTGTACCCTTCTAGGTGAATATCCATAGGCCATCTGGCCATCTTCATGTAGTAAGGCTTTATATGTCACTACCTGCAGCCAATAGATTGGATTTACATGGGCAGCAAAAGGTGGAACTAGGTAGGTAGCTCCTATCAAGCACATCTTATCAAGCACCTTTTGGACCTTGGGGTCAAAGACTTTGATCATGAAAGGTTTGGTTGACTATGCTGTCAGGAGGTTTTATGGATCAGTGCCACCCATAAACCATCTAACTGATGTGAAGCCCATTCAAGGCACCATTTCTTTCATATAACATCGCTGCCCATAAGTCCATAAACAATCCCAGACATCAGCGAGTCTGGTGTAAAGGAAACTTTATGGAAAGGATGGTGCATGGAATTGACTTTTTTCAAAACAAATTTAGTTTCTCGTTGGTCCTAAGAAACTTTATTAAAACACTTACATCTCCAGTGAATTCCTCATTCTACTACCTGTTCACCATTCCACTGCTTCTCTTTGAGCAGAAATAACATTCCACTTTCAAAAATTGTGATAAAGCAGGGTTTTATTGTATAAAGAAGATACAATGCCTCTTCTGCAATTTACATTCTTACCTGCATGATCTCCATCTTTTCTTCTGTTTTTGCCGCAATACCCGGCACATCCTGGCTTCCCTTGTACTTGCCAGGAGTATAAGTAATGTTCATCATTTCACGGCTTCTCCTTTATTTCCTATGCCACCATGTTCCTTCCTGGCATCATCAGGAGTCGGTTTAGGAAATGCAACTTAGTTGGCTTCTGCTGTCTCCGGAATAAGTAATGTTTACTACTTCACTGCTTCTTCTAATTTCCCATGCCACCATATTTCTTCCTGGAGTAATCAGGAGCTGGCCCAAGACTTGCAGCTTGGTCAATTCCTGCTGATAGTAACATTCACCTTTGCTTCTTCTAATTTCCCATGCCACCATATTCCTTTCTAATGTCATCTGGAGCTGGGGTAGGACTTGCAGCTTGGTCGGCTCCTGCTAATAGTATTGCTGGCCTTTGCTTCTCCTAATTTCAAATGCCACCATATTCATTTCTAATGTTATCTGGAGCTGGCTCAAAACTTGCAACTTGGTCAATTCCTGCTGATAGTAACATTCACCTTTGCTTCTTCTAATTTCCCATGCCACCATATTCCTTTTTAATGTCATCTGGAGCTGGGGTAGGACTTGCAGCTTGGTCGGCTCCTGCTAATAGTAACTTTGGCCTTTGCTTCTCCTAATTTCCCATGCCACCATATTTCTTCCTGGCGTAATCAAGAGCTGGCCCAAGACTTGCAGCTTGGTCAATTCCTGCTAATAGTAACATTCACCTTTGTTTCTTCAAATTTCCCATGCCACCATATTCATTTCTAATGTTATCTGGAGCTGGCTCAAGACTTGCAACTTGGTCAGACTCTGTTCTCTCTGAGTAATGTTCGTAATTTCACGGCTTCTCTAAATTTTACATGCCACCATGTTCCTTCCTGGCGTCATCTGGAACTGGCTCAGGAATTGCAGCTTGGTCGCTCCTGCTGTCTCTGGCATAAGTAATGTTAATAATTTCTGTGCTGCTCCTATATGCCATTGCCACCATATTCCTTCTTGGCATAATCAGTAGCTAGCTTAGGATTTGCAGCTTGGTTGGCTCCTGCTGATAATAATGTTCGCCTTTTTTTTCCCCCTAATCTCCTATGCCAGCATGTTCCTTCCTCGCATTATCAGGAGCTGGCCCAAAACTTGGTTGTCTCCTAGCATAACTAATGTGGATATCCCAGGTGGCTTCAGAATTTGCCCGTCCAACAAAGTTGCCAGGGTGCCAGATTTAAAAATCTAAATAGTAATCCTAAAATAATATACAACACTATTTTTTAAGGAGAGACATAGAGCTTTCCAACAACCATAAATTAGTTTTAAAAACTTAGAAAACAGTAGAAACACAAATACAAAGTTTTCATTTCAAACCAATTGGACCAAACCATTATATTTTACGCAGGGAACTTCAGCTATAACTGGACAGGCTAAGGAGACCTTGCGATATACAATAGGATAAACACATTCGATGCTGACGTCAGACGAATAATTACACCCGCTACGGCGGAACAGTTTACTGGAATCCCTGCAGGGAGTTGTATCCAGCGCCACTATAACAGCAGAAAAATGCATCTGTTCCAAGTCAGCTTTACAGCCGTGCTTGTGTACCGGGAATTGTGCCCAGGTGCCCATAAACTCCTCCAATAAACCGGAGCAAATCAGTTTCAGATTACAATGTTTTAATATCACATTACAATTATAGTTTTAATATTAAAGAGTTTTATAGTCTTTGTATTGTTTTATTGTACGTTCTATACTGGTTCTCCCTTCCTTCAGGAATCTGCAGAATGTCTACTGACAAGTCAGTACCTGGAAAATGTATATTTAATGTTGTTATTGTGTAGCCCTTCTGCTCTGTGTACTCAGTAAGCCCATGGACAGCTAGGTCGCGAGTTATTTATCAGCGTAGGTACACTATGCCATGGCAACCAGACTTCTCCTTTACCAGGCTAGCCTGCATTGTATGGAATCAAATCGATAATTTGATACTTCTAATATTCAAGGAGATCTAAAGTCTCCGTCCTCACATTAAGAATTTATAAAGAGCAGCGCGTTGTATGACCCTGCAAGCTCTATTACACCAGTCTATTACGTTTTTTGAAATGTGTTTTTTTTATCTGTGTAGAGGCTGATAGTAGTTAACTATCTCTGATGGTGTAACTATTTCTGACTAAACACTAGAGGGCAGCAGAGCAGCTGCAATGTCAGCGTCCTGTCAAAAAGAAAACATGTCCCATGATTCTTTGCATTATGTATAATGGATGGGGGGGTACATTTGTAGTCTCAGGTTTCTACAGCACAATGGGGTGGCTACAAATGAAGATAACGTAGCATGAATTGTAGCCACAGACGTTAGGGATTACTGTAAAGAAGATCTAAACACTAGATGGTTGACAATAAATTTGTTTAAGAACTCAACATACCCTAAACCAGGGGAAACACTGGGAGATGCAAACTGAATGATGTCACTGAATGATAAACTTTGTTTTGAAAACTTCTTCTGATTTTGCAGGATTTGAAGGTATGTATATAAAGTAAATAGATAAATAAAGCATGCTTGTTCATAAACCTTTGTTTGTTGCAGACATTTAATATTCAACAAAGAAACATTTGTTTTGAAAATGTCTTCTGATTTGCAGTAGGGTATGAATATAAAGTATATTTATATATAGTTACATAGTTAGTCAGGTTAAAAAAAGACATAAATTCATCAGGCATCAGGTTCAACCACTAGGGAAATAAAGATATCCCAGATATAAAACACTATAGACATATTTGATCCAGAGGAAGGCAAAAAACCCCGGGTACAATTTGCTGCAACAGGGAAAAAAAATCCTTTCTGATTCCATGAGGCAATCGGGTGTTCCCTGGATTAACCATATTTTTACTTTAAAGCTTTATTCCCCAGTTACATTCTGTGCTTCTAGAAATCATCCAGCTTTTTCTTAAAGCAATCTATAGTAGTTGCTGAAACTACTTCCTGAGGGAGCCGATTCCACATTTTCACAGACCTTACAGTGAAGAATCCCTTCCTTATCCGGAGCTTAAACTTCTTTTCATCCAGACACAAAGAGCGCCCCCTTGTGCTTTGTAATTGTAATGGGCCTTGGCGCACAAACCACAACCAACTCCAGGAATTCCTTTAGCATCTTTTATTGTGTAATCCAGATACAGGCTGCGGCAAAACACAAGAAGGTCAGTCCGATAAAGTAAGGTACAGAAGGTTTAAGCAATAGGCGTAGTCAGGGGCAATCCGAAGTCACGGCAGGCAGAGTTCATGCAAAGGTCAGTAATCAGGCCGGGTCGCTGTTGGTAACAAGTCCGAGCTGGTGGCTAGACAACAGAGGTTAAACACGGTAATCCACTACAAGAACGCACCCAAGCACACTGTAACGCAGAGGCTATAACAGGGGCAAGGGTGCTAATGGCAGGTCTCATTAAATGGTCAGACTGCCCAATCACATTGCGCCACCTGGCGCTATTGGATAGGATGAATTTATTGACTAACGAATCCCCTGCGGCTGATTTGGAGACAAGAAATTCAAACTAAACATGCCCCGTCCCCGGGGGAACAAGAGGCGCACATAGTAGCGCGCGTGACTTTTACAGCAGGGCCCCTGGACCGTGCTGTGCTGCACACGTCCGGAGGGATGCCGGGGATCCCTCCACCAGAGCACGGAGACACGCTGCCAGCAAAGCAGCGGCGGCCTCCCCTACACTCCTGAGGATGACGCAGGATCGCCGGCGGGGTAAGTACCTCACAGTAATGATCTTTAGGTGAATATTTGGGTAGAGAGTTCTCTCTATATATAGAAAGTGTGCTTGTATGTAAACCTTTGTTTGTTGCAGACATTTAATATGTAACAAAGGATTCCTAGAGCATTGTGGGTTATCCAAACAGAAGTGTAAGCCCTGAATTCTCTGTTTGTGCTCTCTAGTAAAAGATCACTGCTCTAACTTATTTGAATGTCTCAAATTCAGCTTCAACTACTGAGCTCTATAAACAACTTTGTTTTAAGTTGTTAAAAGAAACAGGGAATGTGTAAAGGTACTATAGAATCTATATTGTGGCTGTTATTATTTCTCGTTTTTAGTCCTGGACCCAATAGGGTAAATTTCCAAAATATGCGCAAAACTGCCTTTTAAACTGAGCCTGTCAATGTAGGATCACTTTCATGATCATTTCCAGTGACAGATCAATGGACAGGCTTGGTGCACATAGCATCATTCTGTTCTATGGAGAGCAGAGGGGGGGACACTATGCTGTGCCCTTAAAATCCTCAGGGATTGTTCCCAATCAGTCCCCAATCAAATCCCAATCAGTTGTTCATCAATTTGCCTTGGTGAATTGATAAATGATATCAGGAGTTTTTTGCCCGGGACAAGCATGATTGTTCCTCTTGGGCAAGAATCATCAAACGTGTGTACATAAGTTTCCTTTAACCAGAAAGGGCAAAAAACGCATTCAGTGTATAGAAGACGGTTTCAGTCATTTTGGGTGATAAGCAGTAAGCCCATTGCGGTGACAAGGGTGGAGCATTGTACAAAGCTCTCATCTTATCTATTAGTTTCTGTGCCCTCAATTACCCCCCTGCTCGTACTCTTGCCCCGAATTGTATCCTGATTTGACTCTTCCTTGCTCCCTGTTCCCTCGTCTTCATCTCTTCTTCTCATCCCCATTCTCGAGTGTTTATTATCTCTCTCCCCAAAGCTTGCATCCTTACTTCATTCCCTTCTTCGTTAAAGGTTATTTTTTTTCCTTGCATGAAAATGGGAGCTATTTTAAACACTTTGATGAACAAGCTGCATAGAATAAGATAATAATAAGTCTTATTTATCCTGCACAAGATAAATTAGAACCTTTGATGAATAGACCCAATTCTCTCAATCCCTCCGCAGCCTCTGAGCATTTATTCTCTCTGTGTTTCATGTTGATCAGAGTGCATTGTTAATCCAGTATTAAAAAGAAGAAAAAAATGTGTTCTATATATAACCAACAGCACCAAAGCTCCATCCCAAATATAAGCTGCACTCAGCAATATTTGTGCTGAAATTGGCCAAAGGAGGAAATATTTCAAATTTATAATGTAACTTCATAAGGGTTTTAGAGAAACTTTGTTGGGAAAAGAACTTCTGTGGTTTTACTTTCTTTTGGGAAATTAAATACAAAAATCTCACAAGAACTCAGCACTGTTAGCCAGAGAGTGAACTAATTAAACTTTTCTTAATTTAAAGATTAATTAAAACCAAAATCTCAATACGTAAAGATTGGCACATAATCGGGAATGTTACAAAGTTACACAGTAAGTCAGGTTGAAAAAAGAACTAAGTCTATCAAGTACAACCAAAAAAATAGGCAAAACCCCTTTTCTGGATGCTTCCAAAAGTTAGGAATTTAGCTAAGCCTCAAAAACTGGCCTACTGCTTATTTTTTCATACTATTATATTGTATATGAATCACGTTGAATACAATCATTTATAAAGAAAGTTTCCTCTTCTTCAGTTTGCATTGTTCAAACCCAGGGGTTGGCTGGAACACAATGGCCTGATTTATTAAAGCTCTCCAAGGCTGGAGAGAATACACTTTCACCAGTGAAGCTGGGTGATCCAACAAACCTGGTATGGATCTAGTCCAGGATTCAAAGCATTTGCTAGCAAATAGCAAATGACATTAAAGAAATCCATTCCAGGTTTGTTCGATAACCCAGCTTCACTGGTGTAAGTGTATTCTCTCCAGCCTTGGAGAGCTTTAATAAATCAGGTCCAATAACTCTACTCAACTACATTCATACCATACACAACTTCCTATGATGGGTCTGGTAAGTCACCAAGGGAGCCAGGTGCATGTGAAGCCTGACCTTTCACCCGTACATGGTTCCCATGATGGCTAGCCCGGTGCAAATAGGGAGTCAGACCAGCAGGGGAGCCGAGTGAAAGTGTCGGGTCTGGGTTAGCCAGCAAGGGATCGAGCTGCAAAAGGAGGGTCAGGCTCAATTTGAACCTCCCTTGCTGGAAAGCGGAGACCTTTGCTTTTGTAATGCTGAAATGTTTAGATACAAGGGAGAGGAGCCCTGGAGTACGAGGCCCTGCATTGATCGCATGTGGAGGTTACCCATCTCTTGTTAATCCCAAATTAAATGTTGTTAACTACTATATTCTTGGTAAGTAGAGTTCCTGTGATCACCTAGGGCTCAAGTCATATGAGAAGGTTCAGGAACAAACAGCTTCTTATTCTTTAATTCAAACAATATGCGTTGGTAATACAGAATAGACCCGATATCCCTTATTGATTTTGCAGCTGTCTACAAATCAGGATTCATGTATCAAGAATCAACACTTTCTTCACCAAGCTTTGAGCTAAATGTTCTTCATAGATTGATTTTCAATTTAATTTGACTTGCTGGAGGAGAAAACTAGGTTGTCTGTTTTAATCATCGAAATACTCCAAGCAGCTGCAAGAAAAATAATTGTTCTATTATTTCTAGGGAATGAGAGAGAACAATGCAGTGATATTGTTTAGAGTTATGGCAGAACAGTACAGATAAACTCATATTATCAGTTACTGACTTGTCTATGGAGTTTTAAACATTTGTATATCGACCGGATTTCATATTAGAATTACTGAAGCAGTAACATGTAATACCTATTTCTCTCAAATGCTCCATTCTGACCCTTGGCATTGATTGCTGTAGAAACAGTACAATATTTCGGCTTGTCAAGAAATACGAGATCTGTCTATCAAATATGGAAACCTATATAATAACTGACTTTTATTTTTTTATATGACAATTCTAATGTTGGTTCCATTCAACATTATCTCCATTCACAATGAAGCAAGGATGGCGTCTTGTTTCCTACTGGTGGAAGCTGTGGAGCAGATCAGTTTCTGATATCTGACACAAAGCGTCTTCCTTTATTCACTGATTTCATGTTAGGAAAAAGAAAAAAGTCTCCATGTGCCAAATCTGGTGAATATGGAGCATGTTCCAGCGTAGTAATGTGTTTGTCGGTCACAGAAAGTGCTGTGTGAGAAGGAGCATTGTCCTGATGAAGAATGAAACCATTTCCCACATTTCTGCCGTCTTTTCCTGACTCTTTCTCTCAGCTTTGTCTTCCTTATAATAATGTTGGGTCACTGTTGTGTCTTCCGGAACCCATTCTGCCAAAATGACGCCTTCATGTCACAAAACACGATGAGCATGGCTGTGAATTTGGACTTTTTGATTCTTGGTGATGAAGATGTTTCCAGTGACTGTGGTTTGGTTTCAGGATCATACTGGAAGATCCGGGTTTCCTCACAAGTGATGACTTTATGGAAAAGGTTCGGCTCCATTTCAAGTTGCTGCAGAATGTCAGCACAAATTTTCTTCCAGCTCTTTTTTCTGGTGTGAAATTGTACTAAAAATATCAAATTGCCAACTTTTATACTTCCCATGATTTCAGCACATGAGGGGAAACACAACGGCATTAAATGGTGACTGACAACAAACTAAACACAGAGAGTGCCGGCGTTTGTCCTGCATGTTTGGAGAAGTTTACACATTCATAGCAAGAGATCAGAATCATCTCACTGCTTTGTGATAGAAACACATCTCATTATATCATAGACAGACCTCGTACATGGAATCCTATGTCTACACAAACACTTCATAGAAGCCCGAAGATGTCTTTAAGTGAATGTAAAAAACCCAAATTCTTCCCACAATGCATATTTTAAGACAGCATACAGATAAATAAATCCTTTTTAAAGAGTGAAAGTAGTTTAAAACCTTCAATTAATGACATGTCATTCACATAATTGTCCTGTAGTCTGTTTGCATTTCAGCAATGGCTGTGTGCCAGTTTACAGGTTGGGTTGGCGATAGCAGAAGACCATACCTGTGCAATGCATATTTAAACAAACACCGGTAGTTTACATCAGAAGTTTGGGTGAGAATAAAGGAGCTCAAATAGAAAACAGTGTCATAGTGTCACCATATATCAGACCACCCTACCTCCCTGCTCATAACCTCTTCCCACGTATGACTCCAAGACTTCTCTAGGCTGGCACCCCTTCTTTGGAATTCTCTTCCTCACCCCATTGCTCCTGCTTTTATTTCATTTAAAAAAGGACTCAAAGCTCCCCCTGTTCAAACATTCCTACCCTAAGAATTAAAAAAATTGCAAACAGACCCGATATTGCAGAACACCTTCTGCAATAAAATCACCTTATCTTGGACTATCGTCGGCCGGCCTGATATGAATTATTATATATGTGTGAGTTCATTGAGTCCCAGAAGCCCCCTTTGATTATGGTAAAGAAGTACCCCTTGCCCCCATGATGGGGACCTTGCTCCCACCCCTTGGATTGCATGCACTGTGTTCGGGATCATCTTCTTTGCTTTGTATGCGGGTCGCTCATCTGCAGCCTTATTTACTGTACCACGCTACATCATGTTGGTGCTTCATAAATATAATAATAACTCATGTCGCATTTAAGGAGGGTAACTCTTGGCTTGAACTATAAAACAGCTTTAGAACAATCTTGGAAATTGGCCCCCGCCATTGCCTTCCCCTTTGCATGAAGCCACACTCAGGGGACCTAAACGAACATGTGTTAGGCTTAACTACCTGAAATATTCATACTATGAGCCTGATGAAAAATGAACTCTTTCTTCTCAAGGGATGAAAAGCTTGTTCTTTATGAATGCTGTTTCACTCGTGGTGATTAGTGGAAAGGTAATGAGCAGTGACAGCGAGGAGGAGCCTGGCCTGGTTTTCCTATGCAGAACTTTTACACCTCAATGAGCAGCAGCAAGAAGACTTCCTATTGCTATCACTTGGTTCTGACACTCTCTCCTATCTCATAATACATTTTGCAAAGTACTTACTTGGCCAACATTCATCTAACTTTCCGAGGGCAGTCGGTGATGATGGTCAAATATAAAGCGGACCTGTCGTGTGACACAATTCTAAGCACATGCTGATCATTGCAAATCTTTTTAGGGAAGCTCCTTGCATCCTCTCCCAACTTTCCTCATAAATACTTCTTCTGCATTTTCAGTAATAAATTACATGGAGCATTTCAAGTGTTGCTTTTATATGTCTGCCTCTTTATTCCACCACATTAGCAACGTTTAAAGCCGAAGTAGAACTCCAGAAACATAACAAAGACACAAATCAATACAACTTTGTATTTATACTTATACACCACCGAATGCATTGTTTTAATCAGCGAGCATGTAAGGAGTTGCATTTGCCTCTTGCAATTCCCTGTACAGCAGAGTTCAAAGTTAGGGAAAGAGAAGCAGCACAAAGGGCCTGATTTATTAAAGCTCTGAAGGCTGCAGAGGATACACTTTCATCAGTAATGCTGGGTGATGCAGCAAACCTGGAATGGATCTGATCCAGGATTCAAAACATTTGCTTTGAACTATATGTATTGAAGTTCCCCGTCATCCCTATGAACCACATTGCATTGCAATGGCATTGTATAAAATGTATTGCACATTTCCACCCAGCACGCACCAACACATTGGGCCTGAAGAATCAAACTCCCCAAAAATGGAGAAGATAGACTATCATAGGAGAGCCTGAATGATCCAACAAACCTGGAATGGATTTGGTCCAGGATTGAAAACCTTTGCCAACAAATAGCAAATGCCTTTCAGGTTTGCAGGGCCACATTGCATCGGTTATAAGGTATGCAAGTTTGGCCCCTGGAAAACGAGGATGTCGGCATCCGTAAGGCATAACATTGGCTTTGCATATGGAAAAAAAAATATTCCGTTATTACCGGGCCAGGGTTTGATTGCACTTTCTTTTTTGCATTCAAATACCTATGATGCCACCATTTCCAAGCACTCCATGACTTATTTGGCATTGGTGAGACCTCATGATGGATGTCACATGCTATACCCGTTTACATCTGTTCTGATCCCTTGTACACTTATAGCAGTCTTTCCCAACCTTTATAACACGGAGGAACCCTTGAAATAATTTTCAGGTCTTCATGGAACCCCTCCTATAATTATTATATCCACAGATCACAGTATATTAGTGTGCTGGTCAGTGGGAAGAATTCCTCCTACATTGCTGGCCATTGGGAAGAATGTCACCCTACAGATAGCTATAAAGATCATTGGGGTCACTTATACTGACCTGAGAGGTGCAAACTGATCCAAGAACCACCAGCAACCTCTGGAGGAATCCTAGACGGGAAACACTGATATAGAGTGATTTTCACTTCCCCACCATAATGATGTAATATCACTTGCACTCCCAGCTGACTTGCAATATCTTTATTCCTAGATTGTAAGCTCTTCAGGTCAGGGTCCTCTCCTCCTCCTGTGTCATTGTCTGTCATTTGCAATCCCTATTTAATGTACAGCACTGCATGATATGTTGGCGCCATATAAATCCAGTTTATTATTATTATTATAATATTATTATTATTATTATTATTAATAATATTATCCATGTTCAGCAGGATGACATTAAGGAGAACGATGGCAGTTTGTTTGGAGACCCCAGCCAGACCCATTCCTTCCAAGATACCACAAGTCTGCAGCTCCACAATTACTTGCAGCTAATCCAGGTCCTTTTTCCCCACTTCCAGGTGAAATCATAGAAGGGATGCAAGGGTGTTGCCTGAAACTGGTGCAGGAATATGAGGAAACAGACAAAAAAAAAAAAAAGAGTCCTATTGACTCTGCCCCAATGGCTGCATTAAGTTCATTCCCCCCATGTTTGCACGGGTTTCCTTCAGGTACATCAATCACTAAAGCATAATGGTAGGGTATTGGCCTTCTTCCAAAACTGGCCTTGGACAGTGATAATGACAAATGGCTATGGTAAGGAAATTAGATTGCAAACTCCTGAGGGACAGTCAGTGGCATGACTATGGACTTTGTAAAGTGCTGAATAATATGGCAATGCTATACAAATATAAAATAATATTATATACAGATGTTGTGTCTCTATAATATCGGGTTTAAAAAGTGCCCACATGCTCCCATACACAATGGGGTCCATTGTCCAATCAATCTGCATTTGTGTCTGCAGAAATACAAGCCGTAAGGAGACATTGGCCCTGATTTATGAAAGCTCTCCAAGGCTGGAGAGAATACACTTTCAAAAGTGAAGCTGGGTGATCCAGCAAACCTGAAATGAATCTGGTCCAGGATTCAAAACATTTGCTAGCAAAAGCAAATGATTTTTAAAAATCCATTCCATGTTTTCTGGATCACACAGCTTCACTTCTGAAAGTGTATTCTCTCCAGCCTTGGAGAGCTTTCATAAATCAGGGCCTTTGTGCTCCCTTATTACCCATTTGTGCACTCTTTACCTTCATCATAAAAATTAATATAAAATTGAACAAGCACTGATCAGCCTAGGATAGGCCTTAGAATGGTAACTCTGACTTTGGGACTGATTTATTAAAGCTCCCTAAGGCTGGACAGGATACACTTTCATCGGTGAAACTGGGTGATCCAGTGAACCTGGAATGGATCTAGTTCAGGATTGAAATCATTTGCTAAAAAATAGCAAATTACATTGAAGAATTCCATTCCAGGTTTGCTGGATCACCCAGCTTCACTGATGTAAGTGTATTCTCTCCAGCGTTGGGGAGCTTTCATAAATCAGACCCTATGGGCTCAATGGCCCTGATTTATGAAAGCTCTCCAAGGCCGGAGAGAATACACTTACATCAGTGAAGCTGGGTGATCCAGCAAACCTGGAATGGAATTCTTCAATGTAATTTGCTATTTTTTAGCAAATGATTTCAATCCCGGACCAGATCTATTCCAGGTTCACTGGAAGTGAAGCTGGGTGATCCAGAAAACATGGA
>NC_092859.1:157592220-157598315 GCF_032062135.1 Pyxicephalus adspersus
CCCCGGTTACTCATAGGATGCAGAAGCAGGAAGAAGGAAGAAGACGGAGATCGCAGCGCTGGACGGCGCGGGACGCCAGCGGATCAGGTAGGGCTCTATTTACTATTACTTCCCATAAATTTACATACCCCGACTCGGGGTTACCACTTGTAGCAACTTTTTTCTCCCCCGAGTCACACTCGGGGTTACCTCTAGGTTGGTTAACCGGAGCAAGGACGGGACTATAAAGGACGGTAGATGTCTTCTAAGCACAGATATGCCAATAATAATAACCAATAGCAATTAATATTACTTTACAAATTATAACACATAAATTTGAGCTTCAGGCTAAAAACTTTTAGCGGAATAAAGCAGGGAACAGTTTGGGCTTCTGTCCGGTTTTCATTGCTATCTGTGCTCCATAGAGAAACTTTATTTCTTTTCAGGCATTAGTTGAAGGATATCTCTAAAACAAGAAAATGTATTTGGAATTAAAGTTTAATTACCCCTGCAAAGGATAGTTTCTTGCTAGTTACCTGGCTGTTGTGTGGACCTCCAGGTCTTCGGACCTCCCTGACATGGAAATGTCTGCAAGCCAAAAAAAGTATTTTTCTACCTAATTCTAGATCAGTAATTAATGTGTTAAAGAAAAAGGATCAGCATGACCTCCAGGGACCTCCAGAGATCAGCAATGGGTTATGGTATTATTATGAAATCTATTCTTAAATTGCATGGTAAATGTATTGGCCTTTATACACAATGCATTCTAAGACCTCCACCATTCCTATCTCATAATTGCAAGTGTTTGCTCCTGGACCTGGTGCTATGGCCGCATTCACACCTTTACTTACATTATGTGTGAATGGATTATCACATGAATTATTGAAAATAATTTATTTCCATATGCTGCTATTGTCATAGAAAGATTCTATAATACACCCCAATACATAACCAAAAAAGTGCTTGCAACACTTACAATTACCAGGCCATATACATGGTGGGCATGCAATAAAAACAATGCACTTCTTGTGCGGTTGATATCTTTGGGATGAATCAAATACAAAGCTCCCTCTAGTGGTCTGTCAATGTATATTTAAATATATTACAAAAAGGACAAGGTAAGTATTTCAAAAATGGCTCACAATATGTTACAACCAATGAATAAATGAAATGATGGAGTGACTCAGTACATAAAGGGCTCCTCATTTAAAAATTAATTGAATTTTAAATTTTATGATGCACTCCTGCAATTTATTAAATGAGTTGTCATGGGATAGTAGGGACTCTCTCGGAGCAACTTACTGAGGTATAGATCATCGGCAGCGGAGTGCCTCTGGAAGAAAAACAATGATTGATGATTATTTCAAGAGCTTCTATAAAGGGCTTAGAAGGGGATACGAACCTCTGGTATCTTATTTTACTGCTCCCTATTGTATCCATTACTGCACAGAAATCCATGGAATATAAATATGGCAACGATTCCAAACTCCTTTCAAATCTACTAAAAAAATGGTTTTACTGCCCCGTTGGTGAGGTTTTGTCTTGGTGACATGGAACTTGAGTTAGGGGGTGGTATAGAAAGTTCTGGAGTTCTTAGATCCCCAGGGGTCCTACTGCTGACACCATTGCAGCAGATTTTTATCCGAAGCTATGTCAATGGCAGCTTCAGTGCTCCCCCTGCAGGCTGGGGTGAACTTTTTTTTACCTCTTTGAGTTTTGGAGCAAATGCTTGGGGAGGATAGGGGAATTGACTGTAAACATGTGCAACCGACCCCTTATATGTAAGTATTATACTGAAAATCAACAGAACTAGTTATATTGAAATAAGAGGAGGGTTTTTTGGTTTGCAGTCAGTGTAAACACATAAATCACCTAATGAGCAAAAGAAATTATAACAACATTGACAACAAGTTCTTGGGGAGGAGGAATCATGTTACCCCAACGCGTTTCGCAGAAGTGCTTCTTCAGGGGATTGAGGAGGTATGGAAATCCGACATCTGTATTATAAATTATATATTTGTATATCCCAAAGGTTACAAATCATGGTGTGAGTTATCTAATGAGATGATGATAGTAACCTCACAGGTCACGTCATAGGAAAAGATGGATGCACTGGAGTGGGCTAGTATTAGTTGTGCTCTTCATTCCAGGGAGCTGAGAGTTCAGGAGGGAATCAGCCGGAAAAGAGGGGGTGAAAATGGAATTCGAGTGACATATCCAAGTGCAGTAAAAATCCTGGAGGGGTAAATGGAAGACAGGAAAGAGTGGGTTTGGGGTTCTATTTGAGCTTTGGAACTCAATGTCACCATTGTGGACCAGAAGAAGTTGGCTGATTTGCCTGTGGTGTAAATCCAGGGGCAGCATGGAGACTTATTCTTGCTGTGTGCCAATGGGAGGACCGGGTTGGTGAACCACATTCTAGAACCCTACTGTTTCTTGGCGAATGGTATTGCCAGCATTTGTTATCAAGGATCTACTAGATTGTAAGCTCTTCGGGGCAGGGTCCTCTCCTCCTGTATCACTGTCTGTATTAGTCTGTCATTTGCAATCCCTATTTATTGTACATCGCTGTGTAATATGTTGGCGCTATATAAATCCTGTTTAATAATAAAAAAGGAGAGATGACCTCCTCCATGTTATTGATGGGTTCTAAAGCCAGGGTAGGTTCGACTGAATGTTGGCTTCCCTAGGCACCAAGAGCCGGCTTGCTGTGTGAGCAAAGTTGGAAGTAGAGTGGAAGATGCAGGTGAAATCTGTGCGCGATACTTAGAAAGCCAAAGGCAGATTGGGACAAGTAGGTGAAGTTTGTGCTGTTACTTATATAACACACTTTATTAAGAATATTGCTAGCAGTAGTAAAGAAAATTGATTCAGTGGCCACACAACTGGGCTCAATTCACAAAGGATAAGGTTTTTGATTTGAAGCCATAAGCCATGTCAAGTGTCTGTTCTACCTGTAAATGCTGCAGTAGTTAGCACTCAGGCCTTTGCAGCGCTGGGTCCCAGGTTGGAATCTCGGCCAGGACACTATCTGCATGGAGTTTGTAGGTTCTCCCCGTGTGGGTGGGTTTCCTCCAGGTACTCCGGTTTCCTCCCATATTCCAAAAACATGCAGTTAAATTAATTGGTTTCCCCAAAACTGTCCCTAGACTGTAATAATAAGATATGACTATGGTAGGGACATAAGATTGTGAGTCCCTCTGAGGGCCAGCTAGTCACATGACTATGGACTTTGTACAGCGCTGTGTAATATGTAGGCGCAATATAAATACTAGATAATATTATTATGTTGGTAAAGTTTCTTTATAACTCAATAGATGGCTTGGATAAGTTGCTAATTATCTTCGACCTATAGGACATGTTCCATCCAATGTGGCTACTAATGTACAATAAACTTTCAAACTTCTACTAGCCATGCTTTTGTGAATTGAGCACTGTGAGCTCTTTAAGGCACTGCCAAGCATATCTGTCAGCAAAAATGAATCAAACCGTTCATCAGTCCTTTGCATTCCAATGTCTGGGGGGGTTTACAACACCCATTGACATACTAATCATTGCCGGATTAGGACAACATCACCAAATGTCTACGGGGACATTTACCTTTGTAAAGAATCCCTGCAATGGTCACATTTCCATATCCCGTATATGTATTGGCTTTTACCTGGAAGCTATGGCACACATTCAATTCCATTTGACAAGACTGGATGCCCAAACTGGGTGAATATTGTAGCGCTGTTACCTCCAGTGGGTGAAAGTAATGTGCAGATATTTGAGTTTTAATGTCTCCCGACTGTGCGCTCTGCTGGGACATGAAGGTAAACATTTTCAGCATAGTAAATAAATGATCGTGTTTAGTGTAATGTTAAGGAGGTTGGCTGGGAGGCTCAGAATCGTGAAAGTTATAGCTGCAAGGAGCTGAAATAGCTTTTGTTAATCAGGTATACCCACTTCTAGGGATGAGCGAGCAAGAATATTACGTTCGATCTCGCGGTGAATCGGGCCTTTCTCGCCTACTGAAAATGTAAGCAAGAACGGCCTTCTGATTCGCTGATAGGTCGAGCTCTCGCCAAACAGGAGGATTTCCAGGACTGCATAATGCATCCTCTGCGATCCCTGGGAACTAGAGGTTAATTAACATCTAGTGCCCCGGGGATCACACACTCTTCACACAAAGCCATTACATATACGGGATATGGAAACTCAGGAGGTTCTCCTGTGCTGGGCATCTTCTCAATGATTGGAGCTGTGGCTGCATTCATTGAGAAGAGTGTGTGATCCCCGGGGCACTGGAGGTTAATTAACCTCTAGTGCTCAGGGATCGCAGAGGATGCATTATGCAGTCCTGGAAATCCTCCTGTTTGGCGAGAGCTCAACCGCGATTTATATAAAGCAGTGAATCTGACATTTAGAAACATTTTCTGGTGAATAGACCCCTAAGAGTGAGAACCCCCTGCTATATCCACAAGCAATGTGTAGAATAGGAGACTCAAATGAAGATATCATCAATGCACTACCATATTTCTTGACTGGTCTGGTCCACCTGAGAGTTACTTCTACTACTCAGTATTCATATAACACGGACATATTACCCAGCGCTGTACCAAGTCCATAGTCATGTGACTAGCTGTCCCTCAAAGGAGCTCACAATCTAAAATCCCTACCATAGTCATATGTCATTATCACAGTCTAAGGTGAACTTTGGTGGAAACCATATACCCTAACGGCATGTATTTGGAATGTGGGAGGAAACCGGAGTACCCGCAGTAAACTCACACAAACACGCGGAGAACCTGCAAACTCCATGCAGAGAGAGTCCTGGCCAAAATACGAACCTGGGAGCCAGCTCTGCAAAGACCATAGTGCTAACCACTGAGCCACCATGCTGCCCAAGTGTTCTTACAACCTTTGCATGTTCAGTAGCTTTTCTATACTTCATGATATCAGATTCCAAGATCCAAGACCCCCAAGGTGAAGACATATTACCAACAAAGTCCCTGGATGATATACAAAAAAAATCTCTGGTCAGGTTGGTTTTTCAGCCCTCACCAAAATTGGATGAAATGAGCTTTAAAATAATTCTGTTGTGTTGTTTCTTTGATCTTCTATTCTTTGTAATGATGCATTAAGTGAAAGTTTATTAGTGATGGCCCCCGGGGTTCACATCCCCCCCGAATAGATTGGAGGACTATTTTATATATTAGCAACTAGATTTAGGATCACAAATATTTCTGTTGCCCAATCAGAATGAAAGAAAAGGCCAACAATGTGACTACCACCCCAAGTCCACTAACCGTTTACCCATTACATGGAGCTGTTGTTCCAGGAATTCTCCCCATCTGTCAATATTGATCCATTCCACAGTAAAATCCAGATTTCTCTGTATTATTTTCATTTCTTGGTGCCATCTCTTTAGGTTCCCATTTAATGCTAATAGTTATTGAAGAACTGTATTTAAAATGCAATAAAATATTCTATAACACAACTTAGAAAACATTTTATACGGGAATGTAGGGCACCATGGTCCCAGGCAGTAAATGTACAACAGACACAGCCTATATACATAATTTGTTTTTTTTTTCCAGCTATTTGCAACTCATGATGAGGCGACAGACCGAAATGCAGTATAAGGAAATAATTGATATTGGATTTCCATTAGTGGGTGTGAATTACTACTTGACTGCACAAAACCTCCTCTTTTATTATTCTGTGCAAACTAAGATGAGTGAAAAGATTTAAAATGTGAATAAAATAGGCAAATTTACTTTAATGTACTTTAAGGTATTAGTTATATAGTCATGAACAAACATACAGATACATTGGCCCTGGTTTATGAAAGCTCTCCAAGGCTGGAGATGATACACTTTCATCAGTGAAGCTGGGTGATCCATCAAACCTGGGGTGGATCTGATCCAGATTTAAAAACATTTGCTAACAAATAGCCAATGATTAATGACCAGACTTGAATAGTTTTAATGATTCAGGGCCACTGGTTTAATAGTGAGTGTAATTTTCAAGATTTCCACTAGGTGGTGTTGTGTTTATTTTAGTTCACAATGAAATAATCTTGTGTCCTTTGTAAATGAAAACAAACACTGCACCACCTAGCGGAAAGAAAT
>NC_092859.1:157598710-157599979 GCF_032062135.1 Pyxicephalus adspersus
CCCCCCCCCCCCCCTTTCCTCACTTAGCAAACCATAAAACAGCAGGGGTGGATGGGATGCTCCACAAATAATTTTTGAGGTCAGGTTTTTATTATCTGTCATATAGATGAATATACAGTGTAGTGATCATTAAACAGTATTGTGTAGTTATCCGCAGTATGATAGCTATCACCTCTGTCCATTTAATTTTGTCTATTTGTTCCTAATCCAAATAAAAAAGGAATTTGCTATTGCTACAATTTATAAAGGCCGGGCTCCTCATGTAAATCCCTTATAATTCTGCAGACCGCCCAGCTACATAATTAATTCCATGGCCGGTGTATTGCCCACCAACAATACATAAACAATAATAAAAATAATAATACAGCACAGACCTCGGCTCAGTCCATGTGTCTGAGTGGCTGTTTGAAGTTCTTCGGCCTTTGATGTTATAGTAGAAACAAGGGAAACACAAAGGTCTTTTCAGATCTCAGCGTGATAGAGAAAGGCGTTAGCATTTACAGAAAGACCTATAAATGTGAGAGTCTCATGTAACAACCCAGAAAGGGTCTTTAGTACAGAACTCATACTAAGCAGGCTACCAGGAAGCGATGGGGGCAAGCATGAGCCTGCTGAAGGTGCAGAGAGGGCAGAAGACTCGAGTGACCCTCTTACAGAGGACAACCCAGGAGAGACAGCATACAGCAGGTGACCATTCTGATTTTATGGCTTTGTATATTTCCAAATTTAACATTCAGCATTTATTTACTGTGTGCATGTCTAGGGGCATGATAAGTCAGCATGTATGTGTACTTAGTTCTAAAAGGCACCCATTGATATATGATGGCATTTACATAATAGTGAAGAAAGTCTGTACTAAAAGGGGAAGGTGTTAGTATTTTCAAAAGGGATACCTAAAACAGGAGAGTTACATACATAGTTACATAGTTAGGTTGAAAAAAGGCCATCAAGTTCAACCACCAAGGAAATAAACATATCCCAGGTATAAAACCCTATAAGACATAGTTGGTCCAGAGGAAGGCAAAAAAAACCCGGGTACAATTTGCTTCAACAGGGGAAAAAAAATTCTTCCTGATCCCATGAGGCAATCGGATGTTCCTTGGATCAGCAGTCTCTATTATCTTTAGTTTAAATCCTTAATCCCCAGTTATATTCTGTGCTTCTAGAAATCATCCAGCTTTTTCCTAAAGCAATCTATAGTAGTTGCTGAAACTACTTCCTGAGGGAGCCGATTCCACATTTTCACAGACCTTACAGTGAAGAATCCCT
>NC_092859.1:157600868-157603298 GCF_032062135.1 Pyxicephalus adspersus
AAACTTAGACATACAGAGGCTGCAATCACTTCTATAACTTGCTAGCTGCCTGGCTGTCTCTGGCTTCAATATATTCTCAGGTTCTCCCTTAGATCGAACGTGCAGAACAGGAAAGCCAAAGTGAAGTCTGAATTCCTGTTTTCCTTTGTCCCTGATGCAGCATGTCGGTAAACTGTTTTCAAAAGAACAGATCAGCAATGGTGGCCCCCAAAACTCCCCAGTACAGCTACTTTATTTATTACTGTATACACTATAAGCATGAATATATTTAGAACAGGTAGTTCTTAATTCTTAGCACTGAGGATGGGGACTGCTGTCAACTGGTGACCATAAGGAGATCTGATGCAAAATGTTACCACCATCAAGATGCTAAGAACCCTGAGAGATTTAATCATTCACATGTCAAACTTGCCTTGTTTTTCAAGTAGCAGCCATTTGACCTGAAGTATAGATACATTGTAACACGGTATAGTAGTGCTGTAGTAGAGGACATATTGGGGCATTTGTTCCTCTGAATAGTTCCTATATAAATTGGTGGTAAAACACAATTCCTCCCTAGTTTACAGGACAGTCAGTTCTGACAGCAGCCATACTGCGTTGCGTCGTCATATCCCCGTTGTAATAGAAGGAAACATTTGATCCCGAATTCAGAGGGTATTTGGCATCATCTACCTCAATTGGGTTTAAAGGGCCTGGATAGGGCCATAGGCAATTGTGTTGTGGCATATTTGCGGCTCTTTATTTAGGATCCAGGTCCAGAGTGTCCTGGAAAGAATGGGTGGACCAGACACTCCATCCCTATTCCAGGCCAGGTGGCTCAGGTGGGCAGGCCGGGTCCAGGATGCTGGGAGAGCCCACAAGATCTCCTAATGTTTAGGTCTGCAGGACCCATAGCTCCGAAGAGTGTCAGAGAGAGAGAGCAGGGAGGCTAAAGTTGTGTCTTCCTATCATTCTGTGATCTCCTGTAAAGGGAACCCCCCGCAATTACTTTATGTTGATGTTCTTTTGTGAATAAAAGTGGGCATAGCCCCATGAAAACTAATCTGAAGTCTGAAATACCTCTCTGCAGCCAGTGCGTTTGACACCCTCGCACCGAACATATGAGGAAAAAACATTTTGCTGCTTTCCATCTTTGCAGCTGTCACTCTTATTGTTTACTTAGCAAACAGAAGCTTATCCTCTGATGTACATACATCAAAAATTCTCCTAATAGAGAAAGCCGAGTCTGGCACATTTCCTGTTGGCACAAATTCCAAGGTGAAAATAAAAGCAATCAGTTTAACTACTTCAAGTTTTTTTTAGAAACAGAATTCTGTTCATAGATTTTGTAATAATGTAGCAAATCTATTGGAGCAGAATGGGAACTGTATTACCACTTTAAATCAATTGCCAGACTCGTCAGCATCCACAACTTCTTCTGATGGCCTTCGAGAGCTTTTTTGATCTTGTTTTATTGCCAAAACACAAGCAGAAAAGCCAACACCGGATCATCCATATCTAAGGAGGTTCCAATCTTTGGGATGTAATCTAATTCTAAATTTCTGGGTTTGAAGGGGTGGTAAATGGGGTGTACTTACTTTTTCCATGTTATCTCAAGTATATTATCTTTATTATTGAGAACATACAGTCAAAGGTATTCAGATTTACTTTTTTCATGACTGTACACCATGATGTCATGTTCACATGGATAGAAGGAGAATATTATGTTTTTTCACATGTCAACAGTTATTTTCCAGTACTTCCAGGTGTGAAATATGTTTATTTGCCTTGTCATACGCATTACATGTTATTGCAGCTTGATGAATCACAGCCGTTATCACACAATGTAGTAAGTGACAATGCCTGACAATTGCATTTTATGTAAACTTTTCTTTAAATTCTGTGCAGCGTGGGGATAGGGAGCAGAATTTCTGATCTGACTTTTCTCTATGTCCCATTTATAGAGCCCTCTCATCACTTTCTGTCTATGGTGCCAGTTAACAAAACAAAAAAGCAATTTTCTTTAAAGCTAATGAAATGTAAAAGAAACAGTGAACAGGCAGGTTAAGCTTTATTGCGGAAGTGACAGGCTATGTTACATCTGAAAGTGGACCTATCACCAACATTTTCACAAAGATAATCCTTTTATATAAATTAAAAATTTGCTTGTTAATTTTTCCCTAAATGCCTTTATTTTAAAAAAAAAAAGAGGAAGTCCTCCCTTTTTTGTTCTGCGGAGGTAAAGTCTGAATGGAAGTGTAAAGCCGCCTGGGATCCTTACGTCACGTAGGCTTCGGGCTGCTCCTTCATGTCTGCTCATGTTCTTTATTTTTAACTTTAATTACACTTTAAAGTTAATGATCTTGGGCATGCGCAGAAGGAGCTTTTCTAAAAACCCTGGCTAATGGATAATAGATAGGCTACAGAGATAAGATGGATGGATGGATGGAT
>NC_092859.1:157605163-157642904 GCF_032062135.1 Pyxicephalus adspersus
ATGCAGGTCAAAGGGAAATACTGTGAATACTGAAGTACAAACTATTATTTTGTGCCCTGAAAATACCATTAGAAATAGAATTTCAGTTTATACTGGGGTAACACCATTAGATGTCGCTGTATCCTCATGTAAAGTGTATACCAAACTTGTGGGCCGAGACATACGTAAAGTTTGTTACACTTTACATGAGGACAAAGTGCCATCTACTGGTGGCCAATGATAATGTGCAAATGTTTATTCACGAGTAAGTGACCCATCATAACCATCTCAAAAGTACAAAATACTTTAACCTATAACAAGGGGGAAAAGGTAAACAGACTAGACTCACGTGATTTATTTTTTTTCCTTTAAATAACCAAATGGATGAATAATTTAAGATTAATTTTTTTGGCATTTCTGTTTTGATTGGTAGTAGTGATGGCCACATTTTGTGCCTTAGGTTTATACTTGAGTCTATAAGGTATGTTATAATGGGATTAGTTTATATTCGAATATATATCATATGTCACCTGCAGGTCACCTAGACCTGTACATAAATGGTAAAAATCCCAAAACTCAAACTGATCTCAAAAGCAAGCTGAATGTGTCTCAAAGCATTTTTTTTGTTTTCCCCATTGACACAACACTTTACTGCTTCACCAATTGGGCTTGCTTGAAACAAAGATGTTTAATGATTATTTGAGGAGTAACCAATCAGAAATATGAACAGAATAAAAATTCCCCGATTAGATACACAGATAAATGAGATATGAACATTTGAGGGAGATCCTCTGGCTCTAATAATTACATTCTCTTAATTAAGAGACACTAAGACGTTCACATGATTAATAATCGTTTAACAATTTATAAGGCCCTAAAATATGGGATTCCCCAGTAGAGTTTATGTGCTCATTGCCGGAAACGCGTCTGCCATGGACTTATACACAAGTATCTCTAATTTTATTAATGGACATCAGCCTCCTCCTTCTTCACCACCCCATAATTATCCATCCATTGTCATTGATCTGTGGTCCAATCTTCTGTGCATACCCATACCATGCTTGTCACTGAATGATCCAGAATATTTAAAGGGCTACTCATCGCTTAGCAGTCCCAAAATAACAGCGTAAATGATTGGCTGAATGACCTCAAACTGTGGTTTCTTAAACTCTTTCTCCCTGTAGCGGTGCAGGGATGAAGAATCAGATGTATCATATTCCTCCTGTAGGACAAGTAAAGGAGCTGAGATTATATTTAAGAGGAGACGCGCAGGAAACATTTATATAATTAGAAATCAGGGCAAGTAGTTAATGAGTTAGCAAAAAGGATGCTAGACTGACGTAAGGCCGGGTAGTAGAGAGCAATATAGTAAGAGAATAACAGAACAGACATCATGTCGGTGAAGTTTAAAGAATCAACCTAATTCACATGCTGGTTTATATCTAATACCATTTTGGAGAAACGTTACTTCCACTCCTGATCTCTGTGTCCTAATTGCCCTTCACCTTCTTCCTCCTCAACCTCCAGCTTGCTGCTTGTCCTCCTTTAACCCTACACCATGGACACATTCTGCAGAGTAAGGAGCCGTGTTAAATAGCAGTCAATTAGACTTCTCAAAGACGTTTTGTGTAATAGGACAAATGAAAGTTATATAGTTTGTTGTATAGTTTGTATAGTTTTTTTTTCATTATTAAAAACTACAGATAGAGTTTTTGACGTTTATGTTTAATATTTTAATATTTTATGTTGGACCAAAGGCCTGGGAGTAACTTTGCCGTTTGCTGGAGTATTCATTATACTTTCTTTCTCTCATACGTGGGCATACTAAATGGTTCCTTTGGTGCTTCACACAACCTGAGGTCTCTGATCGCTGTTGGTGAAGCTCTTCTCAACAGGGAACTTTTCTTCAACATTTTCTGGGAGAGTAGGAGTTCTGGAAGAGAAGGGTCCATACCATATGAGAAAGAGTCCATCAGCTGATTCAAAACTTCACTGATATACCGGTACCTTTAGAACCTGAATTCTTTTTCCCCCTCGTATTAATTTCAGCTCCAATACTCATGGCATGAAGAAGGAATTTGTTTTCCCATTTCTTGTTTTTTTGCCTTCCTCTGGATTAGCTATGTTTAGGGTTGTATCTGGGATATGTTTATTTCCCTAGTGGTAGATGTCTTTTTTTAATCTAACTATGTAACTTAACGTAGCTCCCTGATCATCTGATTGATGAGGCATGATAAAATTTACTCCAACTACTACTATTGCTATTCACAATTCAACTTTTGTTTAATATTTGGGCTCCAATTCATTACCCCTTTTGACTTAAGTTAATAACTGCATAGTGTTCCGGAGTACCAATCAAATGTGTCATTATTGAGCCTGATTTATTTGATATTAGTTGGCTAATGTTTTCATTTCTGGATCAGATCCAGGCCAGGTTTGCTGAATCACCCAGGCCCTGCCTTGATATCTATCTTCTCCAGCTGTGGTGAACTTTAATAAACCAGGCTTATTATTATTTTGCTAAAGCTTTTGCCTTGTTAAAGTTTACTTTTGGCTCTGTAGTTGTTAATATTTGTTCCATATTTTAATTTTCTTGCTTTTCTGTGTGTATAGTCTTATTGAGCGTTTCTAAATAAACTTTAAACCTTAAAAACTACAGGTCGTTACCTACAGGTGCTACCTATCCAAGCTCCAAGATACTCTCTTTTTAGGATTTTTTCACAGTTTTTTAATAGGCATCCAACACCCCCAATTTGTAGACTTCAGTTGTCATGTGACAGCTGTCAATATTTTTAAAATGGAACTCTGCCTGGGGAGTAATGGAAGTAAACAGGCTAGAACTGAGGGATACCCAAAGCTTAAAAATATGCATGTATGTATTATACTTATTAGCCTAGAACAACCTTTCAGACCCCTCAAAAAACCTATTGATCCAATGTCACTTTCCAAAATCCATGTTTCGGTAGTTCTGCAATTATTCCGCATGCATATAAAGTCTTATGATTGCAATAAACAAACACTGCACTTGGAATTCGACTCCACTCTATGCACCTTCTACAAATATAGCACCAGACTGAGGATGCGACTGAGGATGCCACTGATGATGCCATGGTCCATACCTGCCTATAGTTCAACCTTCAGCTATATGCAGACTTATATAGTGGCACAAAGCCAACACATTCAATACATTCATAACACTAAAGTTTTGTTCAGAACTCCACACATCACAAATGTGCTGCTTAGCTTTTTTTTACAAAAATGTCTTTGCATGTTATCTATATCAGTAAAGCCTCAATAACCTTCACACATTGCCAACACTGTGCTGGGCATACCGTTGCCTTTTCTTGTACTTAGCCCTTTGCTTTTACTGTTTCACAGGTAGGCTTTTATAGATTTATCCCAGTTAGTCAGTGATGGGAATTTCCTGCCCATGTCAGGTCGGATAGATTTTTGTCAGTTATTATATTATGCACTCCCTAGACAACTCTGTGGCCAATATAATCCATAGGTAAGGGGAATCCCTAATTATGCTGCAGTCCCACAGAGGAGAAATGAAACAAATGTACTCACTTAATAGACATAACATTGACCTTATCTCTAAGTATCTCAAAAACCCCAAATCCTAATCCTAAAACCCAAACTTGTTTCATATGCTTATAGGTGAATTGGCTATCATATTATCAGCAATGAAGCATTGAAATAATGTTTACATTTCAGGGAATACCTGTTAAATTATTATTATATTGGTGGTCATTGGTAAAAAAATGTCCTTTAGATATGTGGGCAGTGGCAAGAACTCACTTTACAATGATGATCCGACAACAACCCATTACATAGGTAAAAAATAATGCGTATTGCATTGATGATCAATGGGGAACATGACTAGGGTAACTCGGGCCTTTGCCCGAACCCCCCCCCCCAACATAAACCACCCCCACCCCACTTGCTAGCCCTCCTTTCCATACACTTTTACACAATAACACACTGAAACCTTTTGCACTTAAAATGGCTGTCAAGCACCCGTTTATTTAACAATAAAATAACCAAATTAACAATTTCTATAAAATTTAACATTGCATATATATATATCTATAAACATAAACTTAAAATGCATTAACAAATAAAAAAACATTCATATAACATATAAATGAACCCCTTTATTAAAATGTTAACATAATCCCTAACACAACCAACCATTTAACCCAAACAACTAGGTTGCAGGTCCGGAAGGTAAAGTCTGCATTACAATTACATCGCCAGTCTTGACTAATACCATGCCACCCTTAAAGGGGGACCCCACCAACTTGGGTGCCCCCCCACTCAAAATTAACCCAGCACTCTTACCTTCCACCAGACCTCAACCTTCTACCCCAACTCCTTATAACAGGGTGTATGGGTGAGAAACTTCTTCCTTCAAAAACTGTCCCTAACTTCCATTTCTCACTCCTTTTAACCCTTCTCTCCACCCCCATTACTTCCGACCCTACCCTCTCTCTATCCCCTCCTCTTTCTGTAATTAAACCTTAACCCTTTCCCCCCTATCATGGGCAGCCCAAGCACACCTGTCCATATTTCTTTGCTACGGGCCTCTCTTTACTATTGCATTGGTGGACATTGGAAAGAATGCCCTTCACATTGTTGGTCAATGGAAACAATGCCCTTTACATGTGTGGTCATTGAGAAGAATGCTGGTCACAATGGTTGACTTAAGGCAGAATGCTCCTTACAATCATGGCCATCTTATAATGATGGTAATTTAAAATATTACATCTTACATTGGTACTGTCTGGGAAGAATGCCCCACTGGGAATAAATGGAAAAAAATGCCTTGTACATCGGTGTTCAATGGGATGGAAGCACCTTGCATTGATGGTCAATGGGAAGAGAGTCCAATTACACTGAATATTAGTGGAAAGGATGTCGTGTAGATTGATGGTGATTAGGGATAATGAACCTTACATTGGTGATCTTGGGGAAAAATGCCCACTCCTTCTACACTGATCAAAATTGGTGTCAGTGGTTACCTATCTGAGATATAGAAAAAAGGTTTAACTAGTTACTATACTGCTGGATCTAAGGAGTGGCACCGCCCTAAAACTATGCAACTACAAGGTGGATTGACCAAAAATTATACATCTCGAGGGTTAAAAACCCAAATTAACCAATATTTTCAAGCACGGTTAAGAATGGTTGGTCTAGATCAGGAGTCGGCAACCCGCGGCTCTTCAGCCTCCTTGTTGTGGCTCCCTTCGGCCACCAACGGGAGATCCCTGATGGGGGATCCCCTTCCTCTTGTAGATACTGCGGAGGAGGGGGATTCCTCTTCTGGCGTTCTAACGAAAAAATCTACCCGTGAAAAAAAATCTACCAGGGGTCGTGTACAATGACGTCATCATCAGGAAAGTTTCACAGCTGTGTTTGTGTATGAATGCTGCATGTCATGTTCTGCAGCCTTACATCTCTCCCAGTACAAACCTCTATATCTCCTAAACAGTATGTCCTACCGACTTGAAATTTTCAGGGTACACAGGGGAGCCTCATAGCTAGCAGAAATGTATCCCCACCTTTAACAACTTTCAAAATATGTGGGTCATAATTATAGTACAATTGTTAAAATTAAACATAAGGGTTGCTGTTTTTTAAAGTGTGTCCTGAAATTAAACATACAAATTAGGGACCCCCGGGGCCACTTACATAGCAAGGAGGTGCGAAACCCAAATTTATACCTACCTGTCACAAAACTAAAAATGTCATACTACACTACCCTGTCCCCTTCCCTACTTTGAACCCCAATTTCTCTGGAATGGGGAAATGTACAAAACCAAAAATGTAAGTGCAAGTAGGGAACACCTGTGACTAACACCCCCTAAAATTTTATCGTTAGGCCATCATCAGAACATAAGGAACTCTGCCCATCAAAAAAATCTACCCTGTTATACATTGCTGGAGGCTTCTAGCACCTGAACCCCAATTTCCCTGTAACAGGAGGTACAGGTGAACAAAATTAGAGGTGCAAGTGGGGGACACCTGTGGCGAACACCCCCTAAAATTTAATCGCTACAGGATCGTCAGAACACAAAGAACTCCGCCCATCAAAAAAATCTATGGTTACATTAGAAGCCTCCAGCTTGTAACCCAGCAGGATGATAAGTTAGATGCCGGAGGCTTCTAGGAACATAGTTCAGTGTTTAATTTATTTCAAAGTAGACCTACACATGCACACTGCACTTCTGTTTGTTGTATTCTGTTGTTGTAACAGGTAAAATTAAAAAAAGATGAAAAAAAGTTTAAAAGTTTATAAGCTGTGTTATATTTTGTGGCTCCAGACTATTTTTCTTTAGTGGAAGAAGGGCCAAAATGGCTCTTTTGATAGTAAAGGTTGACGACCCCTGGTCTAGATGCTTACAAACAACTTTATGTATGAAAATGGTAAGTCCATTCTGAACTTTCAATACTTTCACTTTCTATTGCATACAGAAATACATATTAATAAATTAATAAATAATTATTAAATTACATACAAAACTTAAAAAAAGTTTAGCATTGTTTATAGAGCTGATATTTAAATAAATGGTACAACATAAATGCTGACCACTTACAGAACCCACTGCATGATGGAGGAAACTGCATGTTATCTATATCAGTAAAGCCTCAATATAACTTTTACACATTGCCAACACTGTGCTGGGCATACCGTTGCCTTTTCTTGTACTTAGCCCTTTGCTTTCACTGTTTCACAGGTAGGCTTTTATAGATTTATTCCAGTTAGTCAGTGATGGGAATTTCCTGCCCATGTCAGGTCGGATAGATTTTTGTCAGTTATTATATTATGCACTCCCTAGACAACTCTGTGGCCAATCTAATCCATAGGTAAGGGGAATCCCTAATTATGCTGCAGTCCCACAGAGGAGAAATGAAACAAATGTACTCACTTAATAGACAAAACATTGACCTTATCTCTAAGTATCTCAAAAACCCCAAATCCTAATCCTAAAACCCAAACTTGTTTCATATGCTTATAGGTGAATTGGCTATCATATTATCAGCAATGAAGCATTGAAATAATGTTTACATTTCAGGGAATACCTGTTATATTATTATTATATTGGTGGTCATTGGTAAAAAAATGTCCTTTAGATATCTGGGCAGTGGCAAGAACTCACTTTACATTGATGATCCCACAACAACCCATTACATAGGTAAAAAATAATGCGTATTGCATTGATGATCAATGGGGAACATAGAGCTGATATTTAAATAAATGGTACAACATAAATGCTGACCACTTACAGAACCCACTGCATGATGGAGGAATCTGCAATGTTCTCAGCACACCTGAATGATAATGGTCCTGAGTGATACAAACTTTGCTCCTTGTATTCATATTTCCTAACCTATAAGGAGTCTGATAATTCTTCTCCACATCCCTTCAGGCATCTGTTCTCTAAAGTTCTCATACTGAATTTAGACACAAATGTCCAGATAGACAGAGGTGGGAAATAAATAAAGACAGGTTATCACCATTTATACTTGTTGAGTCTTAGAAATGGAAAATGCAGCCCTAGCTATATAATTATAAAACACTGTTCTATGAAAATGGAGGGCCAACATGTTTCAGGGGTGTCAAATAAAAACCTTTCTTCAGAGCTGTGTGTACTGTATATAAACCGAACACAGAGACACAGGTTGTGAAGAAGGATATATTATGTAAGTGTTATGGTATAAAGCCTGTGTAGCACAAAATTGGCATTGATGTGTCTAGAACTGCTTCTCTGAGATCTACCTTTCTACACACAGCCCAAAAGAAAGTTTTTCTATTTTACCCCTGAACATGTTGGCTTTTCTTAGCAGGATTTTTTTTTTTTGGCTTTTTATACAGAGTGGAACTTCTATGACTTACATTCCAACAAGTTTTCCAAGGACAGCTTGGATCAGCCATTCTTGACCTTTTTAAAACATGGGCGAAACCCGTAAAATAATTTTCAGGACTTCAGGGCCCCCCCTTCTATAATTATTATATCCACAGCTCACAGTACATTAGTGTGGTGGTCAGTGGGAAAAATTCCTCTTACATTGCTGGCTATTGTCAAGAATGTCACCCTTATACATAGCCAAAAACATAATTGGGGTCTTTTATACTGACCTGAGAGATACAAACTGCTCATTGCTCCAGGAACCCCCAGTAACCTCTGGAGGAACACTGTGGTTCCATGGAATTCTGATTGGGGAAACAGTGAATTAGGTGATCCTATCAATGGAGCGGCCTCCAATAAGAATAAAAAATGATGTGTGTTAATACTTTGTCATTTTCAGCACTTTTCACTTTCTTTCCAAAATATACAGGTAAATGGAAAGGCAGGCTTTGAAACTAAATACCAGGGCGATGGTTCCAGTGTTGGATACAAGGAGACCACTGAATTGAGGATTCTCTGAGTCACAAAAGCTTTTACGTTAGGTCGAATTTTAATTAAGGTGGACACTGGAAACCCCTGCTTGGTTCCTATGGGCAATGCTTCCAATTGGTTTTCTTTCTCCACCAATTTTTAAAGGCCTGGTCACAATAAATAGTAATATCCATATACTGTAGCCACATACATAAATCATGCGGCAATTTATCTGCAAAGTTACCTTTCATTCACCGTATCTACCTCCATATGCTGCTTCTTCCATCTTCTGTTTTTCAGCTGCTCCAAAAAGTTCCTATTCCTATACCCCTTACTCCCACTTCCTTTCTTAGATATATCACTGGTATTATCATGCTGTGTAATGTATAAATAGTAGTGTCCCCTACAAACTATTTCCCTTTCTCAGCATTTAGACATAAGGTATTGCTTTTAATGGAGCAGGGATCCTATTTGTATAATGCAGAATAGATTCCACTGTCTAGAGCTTTTATCCATTTAAACATCTTTAATATTTTACATTGAAAGAAAGAGGAATCAATCTCCGCTGTATCTTAGCTCTCATTCTGGGGCTCAAATAACAGCACTGGCAGAAATGCTGAGAGAGAAATTCAGAGGAGGAAATATATGAAGACGAGGGGTGAGGGAGATGAGAGGAATGACCAAGGAACTTTGAGCAAAGGAAATAAGGAAATGATAAACATAACATAGAATACAAAGAGTTTTAGAAAGGCTCAGCGATGCTTTGTGGGGAATAAAAAAATATGGGGATTCATTCCTTCTATTTATTTGTTTTAATGTTGAAACCAAAGCTGTCATCCTTATCCTTGCCTTGTGGAGTCACCGACCAGGATGAAGCATGTTACAACACTTCTCTGTCTATAGGATTGTTTAGTTTAGTTCTAGTTCAGGGACTCATCAAAATTGTAAAAGCCCAAATCTTAAACAATAAAAACCACATTAAAAGTCAAGAAATTGTAGCTTCTATCCTATAAAGTGGAACTAAACCCTAAACATAAAAGGTTTCGGCAGAAGAGATATAAAAAGTGTCCTTTGCCAAAAAAAAAACATTGTTCCTTGCTCCTGTTGGCTTTTTGTTTTTTGCTTGGCATATGTATCATGCACTTGCAGGAGTTACACCATCCATGGCTACCCAATGCCTGAAAAAGATTGTGGAGGACCCATAAGATTTGGTGGCAAATATGCCCTAAAGGTTGCCTTAGGGGATGCAGTGGCAATGGGATTCTGGACCTGCCATCGGTGCAGGGCACAAAAAAGGTAAGTGTGTACCATAATTAGCAAATATCTACAGCATTATGGCAAAAGTTTAACACCAACCAATGAGCTTAGTTCCACTTTAAGTAGGATGGTAGTGACTCTTGTTAGTAAAATAAAAATGTAATAGAGGTCTCCCTAAAGATAGTAAAGCTCATCTTTCCTGTTCCCCCACAATTGATTTATGCTATATTAGAGAAAACACCAACTGAAGAAGTCCAACACTCTCAATTCCCCTACAATGCTCCGGAGTCCCTCATTATGGTCCCCCACATTACTGAATAATACCGTGGCTTTGAAAGGTGGAACCAAAGTGGGGGACCAGGAATCTGACACTCCTGGAAGTAGGGGGTACCGGTAGTAGGAAGCTGGTGGCTTCACCTCAATGGAGCAGAGAAAAGAGGTACAGACAACAGGTTAGGATAATATAGTCCATGTGTGTATGGAAAGCTAGACAGGTAGGTAAGTCTTCAACGACAGATAGGAGTACATTTCTATCCAGTGGAAGACATAAAATAAATTCATGACCTTTTATGTAGTATGGTCTTTCTCTCAGGCTAAAACCTTGACCAGACAAATGGTATTGCTGATTTGGCCTACGCCCCTGAGAAGGACTGAGTCTATGCCAGTAAAGCACAGCCTGCAGAAGCTCCATGCAATCACCATAGCCCTGTAGGAGAAAAATACGGGAGAAGTGAGGAGCCCTTTTGAGCAGAAATGTGAAGTCTTTTATAGTATATCAAACGTGAATAAAGACCAGACCTCCTCATCTGTATCTGCTTCTTCATCTGTAGTTTTACCTTCAATAACAATTGTAGACAAGCTTAATAGCTGCCATTGATAAAATGGTTTGAGAAAGGACCTGCTTGGTCCAAATTGTGTAGCAAATATGAGGTTTTATTGGTTATTTCAATAAAGTACAAGATTTGAAATATTGGGCAAACCGATATAGACTTCTATTCCTGGACTGAGCTGAAGATAAAGGATTGAGGGCCCACTTGGTTATAGTTCAACAAGGGTGAATCACACCACTGTCTCCTTTGCTTTCAGGGATGTCATCCTGATCCCAACTTCTATTACCTGTCCTTCAATAGAAAGGCTTGCAGCTAACTTCCCATACTTTAATGTCACATCAGTAGATTCTATATAACCTACTATCTACCTCGCTACTCTGTAACCTACTATCATTTATGACTACATTCACATGGCTCTGGTAATGTTCACGGTAAGAATTTCTAACTTTTACCCCAAAATTTGAAATTCTGTTTCTATTAAAAATGAGCACTTCCTCCTATACCTCCACTCTTTCATAGTACCCACCTGATACCACCACCACTTTTCCAACAGATTTGAGATGGAGCCCATGGCAGCTGGTAGGTCTACTATAGAACTTGATGTATGCTTGTTATAAATCATAATTTAGTCATGTCTTTTGGAAACATCAACAAATAGATCTTGTCACCATATGTAAATATGATGGTCTGCAGCTCTGGCCAGTGCGCTCCCCCCCTACAACCCTCCCCTGACCCCACGGGGGGGGGCAGACCGGCCAGAGCTGCAGACCACCAAATAATTTTTTAGAGAATAGGAGTGGGTACACATGCCCATTGCCGAATAAAGTGAGGGCCCGGCATTTCCACCATTGCCCGCCCCACTACAACCCTGGTCTTAACTTCTGGATACCTTTTTTGGCAGACTGATATCTATGCATGACCCTTGGCTCTGTTTCTGGACTCACCTCTGTTGGATCCTCCTGTACTGAGTATCTCTGGAACACCTGGCAACTGGACTGTCTGACATACATTGTGTCCCCTGTTCTGTTTGGAGGGCTCCTGGTCCTCTGCCAGTTCTCCCCAGAAGCCATCCTTTGCACACTGAAGTCTCAGGGGCAACTATGTGCTCAGACGGCACAAGTAGCCTCCCGAGCCTGAGCAGGGGGCTTCCTATAGGTGAAGAGTGCAGATTTAGATTGGAGAATTGGCGCCTGGTAAGCATTGGTGCTGGACCAGGGCCTTACAGACAGGTTCCCTTTTTCTACTGCTCTTTAAATCTAATGGCGTGTGTGCTCAGCAGAAACTATGCCTTCACTTCACATAGAACAGCACTTATCCAAGAAACAAATGCAATTAAAATGGAATGCAATAACATTTTAAGTTCTTACAGTAAAAAGCGCAGAAGAGATGTTATCACGAAGTATTATTGTAGGACATGCCAAAGCATTTTGTTTATGAGAAAACAATATGTCCTGCTTACATCACTAGCTGCATTTGACCTTAGAAGGAGCAATATCTTCCTCCCTCCTTCTCTGTCTCTCTTTCTCTCCCTCCTTTGTCACCTCTGCTCATACACATTACTTCACGTGCAAAGCCGAAAAATCCTGCAGCTCACTTTTCAAAACCGCGGGCTTGCTGAGGTAAGTCTTTTTTTTTTTCATGAACACCATCACTCTGTTGTCTCTATGGAAACCTTTATCTCAATCAATGCAAGTAACGGGAGAGTGGTACTCCTCTATTCTCCACCCCATCCCACATCAGAGAGAGGGATGCATAGGGAAGGGAGGGGGAGAAGTTGATTAGAGCCAGATAGTTTTTCAGCATCCAATGGGACGTTGTTGAGCTGACTCCCACTGCACAACACTGTAGGTAGAGATGTCCTGTTGCCTCTCCATAACCCAGCCAAAGTGACCACTTCTGGTGACTTGAGGAGCTTTTTGAAGGTTATTGAGAGTTTATTCAAGCACGGCAATGCTGACCTAAAGCAATCAGTGCAGTTGCTAAAGTTGTAGGCTTGGCACTCTGGCGCAGTTCGTCTATAACCTGGAAGTTTGGGGGGTCTTGGTACCCACCCCGGACCCTTTTTTGGCTACCTGGATTTTCTACGTTGGTCACCACTGGAGCCATGACGTCAGATTTCTCATAGAGGATTTTACCTTGGGTGTCAGAAGAGCTGGAGACCATCATAATTTGCATGCCCAGTGCCAAGGACCCCGTGTTGGGGGAAGCTGGCCAGCCATGGGGATCAATGGTATGGAGCTATTTGCCATTGCGGTGGTTATTGTACTGTTTGTAGCTGTCCTTAAGCAATTTGGGATTCTGGAACCCATGTCAATGGAAGGTAAAAAAAAACTTCATAATTTATCTTTACGAATATCCTATTGCAAACAGATGTTGCAATAACTAATATAAATATAAGTATATATTTTTTGAAAGAATAAAAATTCTGTAGAGTTTATTTGCTTTGCTATGTGTATTTATTATTTCTCACAAAGTACCAAGTTTTCTTTTATTAATGTACTGTAAGTTCTATGAATTTGTAATGTCAGAACACTGACTATATAAAACAGTTGTTTTTCTCTTGCACTTTAATAATAACTCCTAAATGGAAGAGACAGGAAACATTGAGAGCTGGCATCTCTTATAAAGCTTTTTATGTGGATCAATCTGTGTGAAAGAGGGATATGAATCAGCAGCTAAAGGCGAGGAAGAATTCAGGACACTGTTTATACTGTACTTGAAATAAGGCCCAGCTTCAGAACAAATAGGAATTACTCAATGCACTGTAGGAACAGATACATGTGATGAACTTTAAACAATGTGTAATTATTAACCACAACAAAAACTTCATCACAGATTGGCCCTTACAGAATATATTTCAATCTGCACTTTGTTAGCAAAATAGAAAATGTGCTAAGTTTGCATCTGAACAGAGCATGAGTGGTTAACTTTCTTCGAGTAAAATTAAAATGCTATTACTGGTAATTAGAAGATAATAGGCCAAAACAATCATTATACCACACCAGCAATTACCTGAAAATATTTGCAAAATATGAAGCTGATTAATGATGACTTTTAGCATTGGTAAAAAATACATCTAATGGTGTTTATGAGCTGCAGGGACACCTCTAGCTGTGGTCAGACACATAGGTAAGGACCAATGGCTCCAGTTGCCAAAGTGTGGACAAAAGGTGCAGAGGAACAGAAACCACCCCCTACCGATCAATTCAATGGCCACTGCTCAAGGGATGTTCTAATTTTTCCCATGATGGAGAACCATCCTAAGGCCTCCATTGAAAATCATCATTTACAATACTCTTCATTATTTTTTTCACCAGTGAAATCTTGAGTTGGCCATGAAGAGCAGCAAGCAAGCCATATCTAGCAACCAAAATTGTGCATCCAAATTCTTTTAAAAATAGATCAATAACAATTGTGCATTTAGACCTCTAAAGAGAATGAATGGATTAAGCTAATAAAAGTGATCTGTCTTGAACTATTAGAAATTTCCAGCACCTGCCACTAGACCAACATTTCTGGACCTTTTTAACATTGGGAACCCTTTTAAATAACTTTCAGCTCTTAGGGAATCCCTTCTATAACTACTACATCCACAGCTAACAGTATATTGGTGTGGTGGTCAGTGGTAAGAATTCCACTTACATTGCTGGCCATTGGGAAGAATGTTACCCCTACAGATAGCCAAAAAGATCATTGCAGTCACTTAAACTGACCTGGGAGGTGCAAACTGCTCATTGCTCAAGGAACCCCTCAGCAACCTCTGGAGGAACCCTGGTTGAGAAACACCAGAGTGTCAGAGGTCTCTTGAGAGTCAGAGTTTACTTGAAGTCTGACAGTTGCTGTCTGTCATTAAACAGCACAGAAGGAGAGGGATAAAATGTTTGAAGCCAGGCAGGTGGCAATCCAGCAAATGTTAGACTTTAGGTGACCAGCAACCAGATTACCAGCAACCACATCTTCTATCATTCTGTCCTGCAACATTCTTTTTAAAGGGCATTTCCGTGCATCTGCTGTATGAGGAGGTTGGCAGAATGTCATGGTTGTAGTGTTTAGCGTAAACTCTAACCTCTGTTTTGTTTTGATCCTGGGCCTAGAGGACTTTCAGATCCTGTAAACCAGTTTTTCCACCTCACCAGGAATTAGAGGTGTCCACTGATATCTATGGGCCTGTCACTTATGTAGGGATCGGAGGTATATGGTGATTTCCACAATTTCCCTTCCCTCCCAGATTTCCATCAATCACTGTTGAAGTTCCATGCAGTTGCCTATCGATTAAGTTACTTAGTAGTAAATTAATGTACAACTTTTCAGTCTCCATTTCCCTAATGAAAGATTTTGTGAGAAACACAATAATTATCATTTATTAGATCATATATTTTGACCTGGTCCTGATACAATGCAAAAAATAATTTGATAAACTATTTGCAAAAATCTATTTTTTTTTATCCATATAACTGGTTCCTTTAGTTATGATTGGAAAATAATTCATATTATTGCAGGTATTGATCTTCATGGCTTAGTGGATAAGTGATGTGCAAAACTCAAATTAAACAGTTTGATGAACTGCTTGTAATATATTCTACAGTTGGCAGCTTTATATCTATGGAGGGCCAAAGCATGTTTTCATGATGTAACCAAAGAAAAAATAAAATATCTGGTATAAAAGAGACATTCTGCAAAGCTTATCTGTTTGCAGATTTTTACTTTGCAATAAAAAGTTTCACTTTGATGGTAACCATGAAGAAAGGTGTCAGAACAGAGAGATCTCTGAAACCAATCAGAGTTCCCATGCTGACATTTGTCTACCACCAACATGAGCACATTAGAACGGGACCATGAAGTAATGGAGGAAGTGTGCCTGGTCTGATGAATCATGTTTTCATTTAGATATTTTGGATAGCTAGGTGGGTATGTGTCATTTACCTGGGGAATGGATGGCATTAGGATGAACTATGGTTAGAAGGCAGGCTGGCGGAGGTAGCAGGGTGTACTATAGGAAAATGGCAGTCTGGTGGGGGCAGCAGAGTAAACTATGGGTAGAAGGCAGGCCAGTGGGCGGTAAGGTGCATTATGGGAAAAAGACAGGCCAGTGGAAGCAGCAGGGTGCATTATGGGAAGACAGCAGACCGGTGAAGGCAGCAGATTGCACTATGAGGAGAAGGCAGGCTGATGGAGGCTGTGTGACTTTAAGGATCTGCTGCCAATGTCTTGGTGCCGGATACCGCAGGACACCTTCATAGGTCTTGTGGAGCCCATGCTTCAATGAATCAGAGCTATTTCAGTGGTGTTTTTTTTTTTTTTTGTTTTGACAGATCAATGAATATTAACCAGAAGTTCAGCTCTAGTGCTTAAAGTCTGGATTTGATATAGCTTGGTTAGAATTTATCATTTTGGTTTCCATTGTCAGGCCTAGTGACCACTGTCCCAAAGACAGAAAGTTATGAAAAATCTTACCTTGAGAACAACTGTTCCTAAAACAACTCTTTAAGTCAGGATTTTGATTTTCTTTTGAGAAATAAACTTTTAGTTTTAGGTTGCATCTCCAAGAGTGAAAGTTTTATTTCTTCCTTACTAAGAAATGAGAAAGCTGCACATGTCCCTGAATCACTTCAATAAACACAAGCTATGCTTTACCTAATTGCAACATCTGGAATTATTGAGCAACATATAGACATCTATAAAGCCAGTCTAAAGAGAACCAGTCATGCCTGGGTTTATGTAGGTATTTGAAAATTCTATCCTCCAGGCCTACTCCTGCCTGTATTCACATATTCCATCCTACATTGTAATTCTGCAGGTTTGCAAATGAAAAATCTTAGGTTTTCAGTATCTAGTTCTAATTCCCAAATCTGACAGTCTTTCCTGCCAAGTGCTCAACCTCTCATGGCATCCCCTAGCTCCTGAGTGTGCCTAGAGGTAATACATTTGACATCCCCATAGTTCACACTGCTTTCCTAGAGTCAGTCTCAACTTCAGTAAGCAAATAAAAAGAATTGGAGTAATAATAATGTTTAGTATGTCTTCCTCCGCTTCTGTAATATTGTAAATCTGAACTTCAGTAAACTGTATAATATATATTTAGGGTAGAGGTTCCTCACCTTGTAATCTATGGCCACTGCCTTAGGAAAATAAGTAATGATTAAGCTGTAAAAATATGTTTTGCAGTGGGGCCTCCGATTCCCCTGCACTGCAGAAGTGGAATCCCCATTTTTTAGGGGAAATGGGATAAGCAGAAATACTTAGCTTATTCCACTTTTCCCCTGCAGTTGATGTTCTCCCCGGCACTGCTGGTATGTGGACCGGGCCCTTAATGTCCTTGCGTACAATAAAGGACTGCTGGTTCTGCATTGTACATGATGACTGGCCGATCGGTTAAACGGCTTTGTGCGACCGGTCATACCCGCAGGGTGGAAGCCTGAAATTAGATAAGTGATGCTGCTCATTCCTTGTTGGAGGTGAGGACATTACAAGGTGAATTTTTACAGCTGATTAAAATTCAGCTTTATGAATAAATATTCAGATTTTTTACATTGGCCCTCTGTGACCTTTTCCTAAAGAAGGAAACCTGATACAAATAAGGGAACAATTGTTTATGTATTTATATTTTATGTATTTATATTTTTCACTATATTATTACTTATTGTTTCCAATTTTACATGCAAAGCTTCACATTTCTATATGCGTAATATTGAACCCTAGTACTAACCGATGATCTGGTGTTCTGTTTCCGCTTATTGGCAAATGGGCACCTCTGGAAATAACAGTCAGTTGTACAGAAGAGACAACAATTTTCTTCCATTAGTCTTTTCATTTCATAAGCCTGTATAATAATAATAATTGACAACAGTTATCATTGAACCAACAAACTTTCTAATCAATAGCTAACACTGTACAAGCCTCTATTGCTGCAATAGTAACAACAATCCAATTTATTACTCCAACTCTTACATCAGCCCAATCGTTGTTAGGAAAAAAAGATCTATAAAGTCCATTAGAGGTATTTTTGTTTCTGTACTTTTTTATTTCATTGTTACTATTGCATGCTTTTTTTTTGCATGCAGATTAACCCAGCGAGTCAACACTTTGCTTAATGTATTATGCATTTCTTTTTTGAAAGCCAAGTCTACAAACCACCACTCTATAGCAGAGTTCCCTGCTTCCTTTACTGTCCGGCCAGGCCTGTGGAGAGCAGCCTAGACGGTTTTCTTCTAAATCATCGTTCAAGAAAAGGTTTCCATGTATTTGTTTGCTCTACATAACTACTATATAGGTAGCTGCTGGGTCTTTACAGATACGGCCATAGATATAGGTGCCAGGTCTGTCCTTCCAGACAGAATTGGTGATACAATGACATACGCAGTCGATGTACAACCAAATCTTCTATTCCAGCGTTTCAGTATCTGCTTGGGTACCACCTGACCTCTAGTTATTTCACAAAATCTCAGATGATTATCTTATCTAATGTGTTATCTAATGTGTCAAAATAAAATATGTATGAAGGCAAAGATATATTACACTTGCTTTGCTCTTTATCCATTCAGCATTTCCTTTCCAAATATTTTAGAATGTATTACTTTTCCTTACACTATGTATTGTAGGAGCCATATGGCATTCTAGTGCTAAGCCCAACTTTTTGCTGATCTTCTTACTGGCATGTCAGCAGCTTTGGAAATAAAGAGTTTGCAGGTTTAACCATAGAGGTTATTTCTTTCAGCTTGTACAAGAGAAGCTTTAAAGATACCCAGCGAGGAAGGAGTTATTTCCCACAGGGTATCCCTCAATACCCCATCTCTAACGATGCGTCATTTACTAAAGAAACTCTATCCCGAGCCTGCATATGCAGCATGTACCTATTCCCAGTCTGCAGCTGGGTCTATTTTTAGGAGGGGTTAGGATTTGCAGGAAAATGGAGATCTTGCAGGGAGGGTGCGCTGAAAGATGACACTTTGCAGTCAGCACAATAATACAGGGGATATCAGAGGATCATCAAGAGCGAGGGGGCCATTTATACAAGGGCAATCCCAACACATGATGGAAACACTGAAACAAAGTGCAGTAATTTATTGCAAGAAAAGAAATATTAATAACTTGGTAAATGATTGTACTGGTAAAGGTAAAATCTGATTGGCTGTTTCTGATTTGTGCATAATATTGTTCTTTGTAACTGGATGGTTTTATTTTATAGAAGCCAAGGCAATGTTTTCTTTTTATTTTTCTCCTATTCTTATTCTTTTCTTCCTACTACTATTTATTTAACATATCTTCTCCTTTAGAATATTGCTCAAAAGTCAGCATTCTCAATAAATTAGGTACTATATTTTGGTCCTGATCTGGTGTGTAGCAGTGACATTAGAATAAATCTGCTGTAATTCTTCTATTGCATGGCTTACAGGAGGTAGATGGACATTATGTGCCCCACCTACCACCGTTAAAAGCAGATAGGGTAGGGAGCTCTCAATAAAATGTAGGGCCCAGGTGGGTGTAGGGAGGCAACCTGAAACAAAATCGGGACATGGGTATACAAATTTGGCATGGTTCAAATGTGGTATGGCTAAATGGTAATGTATTGTTAGTTACAAGAACCTTACTGGTTTCTTATACACATGTATAACACCTAGCAATACCCCCACCAATAACCCCAATGGTCCAGAAAAAATGCCCAACCCCAGGACCACAAGAATTTGATCTCAGCCAGGCCAGCAATAATCCACAAGCCCAACCAATTGCCCCAAGACCTCAACAATAGCACCCAGCATGGCCAGCAAGCAATAACCCCCAGCCATACTAGCATTTACTGCCTGACCATAACCCCCAGGCTTGGGCTACATTGTCTGCTGCTGTTGAGCTTTCTCCTTTTCCTATTCCACTGACTATCCTGCTCTGCCTGCCATGTGCAGTTGAAAGTCACAGCTATAGGGGCCAAAACTTTTTTTTCTGCAGGTAAGACCCAATATTTGCACCATGCCCAGCCCCAGGGCCACAATGATTTGACCCCCAAGCCCAAACAATAACCCACAGACCTCAACGGTAACACCAGCTCGGTCAGCAAGCAATAACCCCCTGCCAGACTGGCATTAACCCACGTCAGCCCTATAAGCCTATCCTGCTCTGCCTGCCTTGTACAACCATGCGTCACAATGCCAGGGGGCAAGACTTACTTTCCTGCCGGTGAGGCCCAACACCCTCACCATGCATAGCCCCAGGACCACAAGAATTTGACCTCAGCCAGGCCAGCAAAAGCCCTCAAGCCCAAACATTAAACCCCAAGACCTCAACAGTAACACAAAGCAATTTCCATACTGACATCTTATTTCTATACTGATATCAAAGTGCACCCAGTCTATGGACATCCAATGGCTGACATATACTATACATCAATTCAAAAACTTCTAAACTTGTAGAAATTTCAGTATTTTGCCCATCCAGATCAGTGACATAGTGTTTTGGGGCATAAATAAGTGTTTGAGTGATTTTTGGGTGTTTTAACACTTTCTAAATGCTGCAGGATATGTTTTCTTTACAACCCATCAAGAAAACGCTCTGGTGTGGACGGGGCAATTGGAATGAATAGGAATTACCAAATTGGCCTGAGACTGTGGTAATGACATATGGTAGGGACATTAGATTGTGAGCTCCCTTATGACTATGGAGTTTGTACAGTACTGCTTAATTTACCAGTGCTATCAATTGGCAATTTTGGAGGAAGACAATTAACCTAACTGCATGTTTTTGAATGTTTTCTATTACTAAAAATCTTGCTCCTTGCCAACCTTTTAGATCATTTACACCAAGAGGACTGGGATGCATTTTGCTGCAGTGCTAGGTGGAAATGTAAAATACATTTTTATATAATGCAATGTGACTGATAGAGATAAAGGGGAACTTCTATGCAACCAGAAGATCCACTTCCCTGCCACCATTAAAAAATAAGAAATATAGTAAAAATTGCCCCATGTTCCCATTGGCTGGTGGTTGTCAGGAGTGTTACATGCATTATAACAATACGTTGGACTGATGTACCAAACAAAGAAAGTTTGGGCCACAGTAATAGGCATGTTTGGTGGATATTAAAGACAGCATTGAAGAACAAGAACCTCATACTAACTGTGAAACATGGTGGTTGAAATGTTATGGTTTGGAGTTGCTTTGCTGCTTTAAGACTTGGTTAGCTGTAAGCAATTCTGTTTCATACTAAATTTTGTTTGATATGAATTTGATGCTACTTGTCAGAAGGCTGGGAATATAGTTTCTGAATCTAATAATGATTATAAGATACCACAATGGTTTAAAAAGATGATATCAAAGGGTTATGAACTGGTCTAGTTTATACAAGAAATCCTCAAACAACGTCATTAAACCAAAGTCAGACAATGATGGGGATTTTTACCAAACAGCTACAAGTAAATTCTGCTAAAAGGGGCAATAGCCGTGCCTGAGCCCCAGGGTATACAATTTCTATTGTGCACTATTAGATCTATTAATAATATTGTATTAATAAGAAAAAAAACATTCAAATACCCCAACCTTGATATCAGATAAAGCAGGGGGTTAAAATAGTACCAGTCAAAAGATAAAATAATTTACAAACTTTATTAGCACAAAATCTTTAGGAGTTTTTTCTTCTGTAACAAAAGTTACAGCAGGTTACAGTAGATAAACATACCAACAGTACACATACATAATGTCTACAAACAGTCCATAGCTTCATGAATGTAGCAATTGGATATGTGATTAACCCAAGGCTTCAAATTATGGCAGTCAAATATTTGTGTTAAACCTGATGCGTTTCGCGGAATGAACACGCTTCTTCAGGGGGAAGAAAATATCATAGGCTGGCCTGGACTGGCTTCCTATTGTTGTATTAAGAAAACATAAAAATACATTATAACCAATATACCTATAGAGCAGTGTTAGTACCATATAAAAATGGTAAATCTATCCTAAGCATGATTCATATGGTTACCTTCCGTTGCAGCATAAACATAAGTATTGAAAATCCTATAGACCATTCAGATGGAGTAATGATTATAAAAATGAATATCTAGGTGATAGAAAAAAATTGTTGTAATACTCAATCATTGAAAAAGAGTGACCCACTATAGGCTAATGTTAGAGGAACCTATATCTTTTTTTACACTACACATTATTGTAATAGTAATAATTTATTCAAGTATAGCAACCTTTATCTATAGGTCCGGTTTAGATAAAGATGGATCGTATGCATACTGAAATATCACAGCAAGAAAAACCAATGTGATCCAATGTGAAAACACGTCAAGCTCAAAACTTTATTGTTCCCAGGAGAACAAAGGCAATCATAGAACAAGCACATGCAGATGTGTTTTGCTTTCTAATGGACTTAATTGTAGATTCTGACTTGATGATTAAGCTCCATTTGTTCTACAATTCAGCTCCACTATAGGACCTAACACATGTAAGTGTGTCTGCTCTGGTATCCCCCTGGTTTGCCGGGGAGCATTTAAGTTTTAAGCTTGGCATGGATTCTCAGTGCGCAGCCAATGTATGCAATAAAGTGGGAGCTGGTGGGACTCATTGGAGTAATTTGTACCAGGGATTTATAAGGGTTTTTTTGCCTTCCTCTGGATCAACTGTGTCTATAGGGTAATACCTTCTCTGCACAAGACATTGCCACCTAGTTTAGAGATAAAATTGACAAAATCAGACTTGATGTCTCCACTTACAGGCCACTCCAACCATACCCACCCCTTCCACCTGTAAATCATCACTGGCCTCCCTCAGCCCTGTTACTGTGGATGAAGTCTCTTCTCTTCTCTCTTCAGCTCCATCTACTACATGTCGGCTTGTCCCAATTCCCTCTGACCTACTCCATGCCCATTCTTCCACTCTGGCCCCCACCCTAAGCAAACTATTCAACCTCTCCCTCCTACTGGTATCTACCCCTCCTCTTTCAAACATGCCATTATTCTCCCTATCCTGAAGAATCCCTTCTCCCATTTGTTTCCAAACTTCTTGAGCGCCTTGTCTACAAAAGACTCCCCCATTACCTGAGCACCAACTCTCTCCTTGACCCTCTCCAGTCTGGTTTCCGAGCTGCTCATTCCACTGAAACATCCCTTATTAAAGTGGCCAATTACCCCATCAGAGTGAAATCTCAAGGCAACTTTTCCCTGCTCCTTTTCCTCAATATTTCCTCTGCTTTTGACACTTTTGATCACCCCCTTCTAGTCCAAATCATGTGCTCCATTGGTATCAGTGACATTGCTCTCTCTTGGTTTGCTTCCTATCTGTCTGACCTTTTTAAAGTACTACTTTAAAGTTTCTTTCAATTGTAACTCCTCCTCACCCACTCTCCTCCCTGTTGGTGTTCCCCAAGGGTCAGTCCTTGGACCGGTTCTCTTTTCTCTGTACACCTCCTTACTCGGTAGTCTCATAGCCTTCTTTGGCTTACAGTACCATCTGTATAATGACACTCAAATCGAACTGTCCACCCCTGACTTGTCTCTCTCATCTGGACTACTGTAATCTCCTCCTCTCTGGTATTCCACTAACCCGACTCTCTCCTCTACAATCAATTATGAATGCTGCAGCCAGACTTCCCACCTACCTACCCCATACACAGCCTACCCACCTACCTACCCCATACACAGCCTTCCCACCTACCTACCCCATACACAGCCTACCCACCTACCTACCCCATACACAGCCAGCCCACCACTCCTCTTCTGCTGCATCTCTTTGTAGTTCTCTTTGCTCCTTCAATGACCTACTAATGACTTACTCATAACCTCATCACATGCATGGCTCCTTGTGTAATTAAAAGCTGCCCCGACTCTCTGGAATGGTTTTCTTCTTCCTATTCAGCTTCCTCCTACTTTCTGCTTTCCTCCTATTGTGTGTTACTTCCCCCACCTACTAGATTGTAAGCTCTTCAGGGCAGGTCCTCTCCTCCTGTGTCACTGTCTGTATTCGTCTGTCATTTGCAACTCCTATTTAATGTACATCGCTGCGTAATATGTTGGCACTATATAAATCCGGGTAATTATTATTAATACTATAAATATTATTATTATTAATAATAATAATAATAATAATATTATTAATAGTAGGGTTTTATCTGGGATACGTTTATTACCCTAGGGGTTGAACTTCATGGGTAATGTCTTTTTTCTGCCTAACTGACTGAGAACTGTGCTCTCTGTTGGAGGAATGTATTGTAGTTAGTGTAAAGTTACTGTTAATTTAAACCAACTGTTCTTTCCCAACTTTTTAACATAGAGAAACCCTTGAAATAACTTTCAGGTCTTCAGGGATGCCCTCCTAAAATTACTATATCAACAGCTCACAGTATATTAGTGTGGTGGTCAGTGGGAAGAATTCCTCTTACATTGCTGGCCATTGAGAAGAATGTCGCCCTTACAAATAGCCAAAAAGAAAGAGAGGCACAAACTTCTTATTGCTCGGGGAAACCCCTAGCAACCTCTGGAGGAACCCAGGTTTAAAGGGTAAATTTTTGGGGATAGAGCCAAGAGGTAGTTACCTACATCTTGTAGGTAATTCAATGGGGTTAATTTCAAGTGTTAGGTTAGGGGCTGAGAGTTTATTAAAGGATTCATTTAAACAAGATTTTCACAAGATTTTGAATTCTTGCAGCTGAGAAAAGGATGATAAAGGTTACCAGTGCCTAGGCAAATACGCCAAAATTATGGGTCTGTGTTTGTAGCTACTAAAAATAAATGGGGAAATCTTAAGAAGGTAAAATTATTTTTAAATGCAAGATCTTTTTTAAAGGTTATGGCGAGTAAAGTATTATGTGATAATATTTAGGGTTAGGTTGGAATTTAATGTTAGAGGGAATAGGAATATGTGTGTTACATGTAAGGGTCAGTATGAGTGTCGGGGATGGGTCATGGCTGGGGTAATAGAAGATCCCAATCATGTTAGTTCTCTGCACTAAAAATATTATATTATGCTCTGGGTTTTGGAAACCAAAAATGGATTATTGTGCATTGAATTTAATTACTAATGTAAGAGCTGTGATTTTAACACCAGCTGACTTGCAGGATAATAAAATATAATTTTAATTTTAGATTTAAGTGAGATATTATGAAACACATAACTTCTAGGGCAAATTAAATGCATTTCATGGATTTTACACATTTTAATACAGTCTAGTCCAGTACCAGTACTTACCAGAAGCCAATCCCTGTTCAGCCTGGGGAGACTAGTTGTACTATCCCAGCACCCAGTTGCCCCCAACAGCCCACAAGAGAATTACAGGGGACACAATGGGAGGTCAGACAGTCCAGGGTCAGTAACCAGATGATCCAGAGATGATGCAGTACAGGAGAGTCCAGCAGAGACACGTCTACAGAACCAGGGGTCCTACACAGGTAGTTTGCCAAACAAAGTATCCAAGGGAAGGGTGGTCACAGGCAAAAGTCAGTCCAGCCAACAAACAATCAGAGGTTCAGAAAACAGGCAAAGTGAGCAAGAGCTAATCCAACTGATAAGCACACTACAAGCAGGACAGCCAAGTGAAATGCTATAAGAGGCAACTAGTGCCTGAGAAGCTAAAAAAGACCAGTGGCCGGGCAGGATCACAGCCAGAAAGTAATCTTCTCATTGGCTGCAGCACATATTTTTTATGTGCTGGGGATGCTAAAATAGGCAAGGGAAGCTAGGGATGCCGCAAGCTGCAAGCAGAGGACAGACATCTACAGTAGTTACCTGACTTCTTTATCTGCTGCAAGAGATGGATGCCCACAAAATGAAGTGAAGAGCGCAGTGATATGGAATAAAACAAATAAAGAGTTTTTTAGACACCAATTAATACATATTTATGGTTATGGACACCTTTTATTGCTTCATCATTGGTAAAGTTATAGCGACCAGTAGCAACAATAGCAATGTTGCCAATAAATATCACACAATATTACACAGTAGCATCAATCACATATTTCCACCTCCAATGCAGCTCAATGCGTTTTGTGGTAAAAATGGCTTCTTCAGGAGCGTATTATGAATGGAGAGGTTGTATATTGTAACAATAAAATGTCACTGATCATATGTTAGTTCAGTCTCTTCCTTAAAATCTCATCCACAGTGAGAGACACACAAAGACGCATTCAAGCCCAGGAAAAACCACAAAGCAAATAAATGTCCTTAAGTGGTGGATCTTTAACTTGCTTTTTGGTGCAGTCAAATCAATCACAGCTGTTGGGACAACCTTTGCACCTAAAAAGCAATGGGCTGCCATCTCACCTGCCGATTGCCAACCCTGATTTGCTTACACCGGATTGGCCCAGAGGGTATTTGCCCCTCAGCTAACATTGATCCCCTGGGGCAGGGACCTATAACCTATTTATGATTACTGTGTTATATTATTATATATTAAATAAAGAAATGGCCACAACTTAACATCCATATCTTTACTCAGCCTGTTAACACGTGTCTACCGGGGACAAAATCCCCATGTGTGTGATGGAAACAAATCCCTTTAATGAGGTTGAATACGCTAGAGATAAACACAGCTTTACCTTGATAATAAATTGAAGCAGACATTACATACCATGAAATGGAAAGATTACAGGGCAGACTGGATGAGTCAATTGACTCGGTGGTAATTTGATGCATTATAGGGAGCACTAAAAGAGAGTTAAAGTAGGAAATGGATCTCTAGCAAAACAAATACCACTTATGTACAGAACAAAAGGACTCAATTCAGCAGTTACAGTGCACCCTTGGACATATCTGATACCAGAACATGGCTGAGCTGCACTGCATGACGTACAAGGATACAGTAGGTAGATAAAGAATAACAATGCCATGCATCAAGTACAGATGGGTTACATCAATTTGTATAATGTCCTATATGTACTACACCATGGCCAAACATAGTGAATTGTTTTAAGGTCAAGCAGAAAGAGCAAATAAAGAAAAAAAATAGATGTATTGGCCTCCTAATGCCCAAATAGCCATGGGCTTGATTCACTGAAACTCTCCAAGAATGGAGAAGATAGACTATCATGGGAGAACCTGGGTGCATGGAAGTTCCCTCTTCATTTCTATGAGCCACATTGCATTGCAAAGGTATCGTGTAAAATGCATTTCACATTTTCACCCAGCACACACCAAAACACAGTGGGCCTGATGTATCCAAGCTCTCCATGACTGGAGAAGATAGACTATCATGGGAGAACCTGGTCCAGCAAACCTGGCATGCATCTTGTCCAGGGTTGAAAATATTTCCCATCTAAAAGTAAATGGTTTTTAAGAATTCTATTCCAGGCGTGTTGGGTCACCCAGGTTCTCCTATGATTGTCTATCTTCTCCAATCTTGGATAACTTTAAAATATCAGGCCCATTGTGTAGTCTAGAATGCAGAATTGGCACTTTTAGAAAGCTTTGTGTCTCTGCTTATTGTCTTTACTGCTTCATGTTGGTGACAGCACAGTTCCTAACTGCTTGACCTAGTAATTGGTGAACTTAAAGCGTTTCTATCACCAACATTTTTATTTTATATAAAAGGGTAGATAACCTTTTATTTAAGGGTTTTTATTTTCTTTTTAAAGTTTAAAAAAAAAATTGGGGAAGCCCCTCCTCTTCTTTACTGCCGCGGCAGTAAAAACTGAATGGGAGCGCAAACCCTCCTGGGATAAATATATCTCATATTTCAGGAGCCTTTGGGCGGCTCCTTCTGCAGAGAAGGACCTGTGAGATCAGGTGACGTAGCTAAAAGAAAGGAGAAAAAGGAAGAAAATGGCGGCACCAGGTCGAAGGAGGATTCCAGGATGGCAAGTGACTTAACCTCCCTAGCGGTAACCCCGAGTGTGACTCGAGGTAGAAAAAAGTTGCTAAAAGTGGAAACCCTGCGTCACACTCGGGGTTGGAACACCTGTGGAAGATTAGTAAATACAGCGCTTACCTGATCTGCCGGGGTCCCACGCCATCCAGCGCCGCGATCTCTGTCTTCTTTCTTCTTCCTGCTTCTGCATCCGATGAGTCACCAGGGGAGTTCCCGGGGACGTCGGTGCGTGTTTACGTCCTGGTCGGGCGGGGCGGGAAATTCAAAATCCATTTGTATTGCATTCAGTACAAATCAACTGTATTAAATGCAATACATTGGATTTTTATGTGTAAAAGCAGTACATTGTTTTCAAGAACATTTATTTTACAGTATATATATTAGTATGAGTATAATGTGTATTTTATTTTTTTAATTTAAAAAAAATTAAACATTTTTTTTAAATATATAGATTTTTTAATTTATTCAATTTTTTTTTTAAATGATTTTATGTTTCAAGCTTTATTATACTCATACTAATATATTATACTGTAAAATACATTTTCATGAAAAACAATGTACCGCTTTAAGACATATAAAACCGGAAAGAAATGAACCGCTAGGGAGGTTAATCGAGGCCAGGTATGAAGGGATTGGGGGCTCTGGGGTAGTAAAGGTAAGTGTTTTTTTTTTTAGTACAGTTGCACTTTAATGGCTGCATGGAATAGGGATTTTTTTCATTGACAGTAGAATGAAAGTTGTACAGACAAGCTCTGTTCTATGGAGAGAACGAATGAACACATCCTTCATTGTATAGTACCTTGGACTTTGGCAGAATGGTGTATGGTGTGGCGGTCCAGCATGATTGATGGATAAATGACATCAGGGGACAATAATCCTAATGCTAGATTTGCATAAGTGACAATTTACAAATGATCATATTAGGCTATGAAAATCTAGCATGTGTTTTAGTAGTTAACACTTTTTTCTAGTGTTGCATTTTTATTTTTCTTCTGTATTTGAGCAGTTTGTGAACAGATTTACCAGTTTCCATATATTACCCAAAATCATACTGGTAATTTTATTGGTGCCTTACCAAAATGGGCTCCTTTTGAACAAACGCAGGTTATGTCAACCAAAAAAAGTTAGATCCAACAAGTTAGTGTTTTTTTGAACATTTTTTTGTTCTCAGCTACTAGGTTGGTTCATATTTCTGCCCCTACCTGACTGATTTTACCATTCCATACTTCCCCCCTGTCCTCTTCTGACTTTACATTTTATAGTCCTTCAAGGCTAAATAGTTTATGCATGGTGTAATATTCCTCTATGACATAATAATATTCTATGTTAACATAAGATATAAATCATGTTGTCATGTAATATTTTTGGGTTATTGTAAAAATCCTGTATACGAGATGTGATCGTGTTCTCATGTCTTGCAGATAGCAGTGACAGCGAACTGGAGCTATCAACAGTACGCCACCAGCCCGAAGGACTGGAACAACTTCAGGCTGTCACCAAATTTACAAAGAAGGAACTTCAGTCACTCTACAGAGGATTTAAAAATGTGAGCATCATACATGGAGATATTTATTTTTTTGTATGGATACCCTAACAATATCCAACACTTTAACCGTATTATAAGATAAGCACAAAATGAAGAATATGAAGGAGTCGACTGAACTGTATTTCTGTAATGTGACCTCTTTGTGAGTACTTAAAGAGCCAAGCTCATACTACATGATAATAGCAGAGCTGTTGTTCTGACAAAACAGGGTGCATATTGGACCGGTGCAGAGAGAATGCTGCTAACTGAAAGAACAACAGTCCTTGGCTTCTATCATTTGATATGGGACTAAAGGTTTTAAAAGACAGAGAAAAAATTTAATGGTAGGACTTTAAGTATGATTTTGTTGATCCCTGGGATTTATGAGTGTCTGGAGGACTGATAAAAGAAAACCAATACATCGCCACATGTAACACAGTCCAGGTATCGGGAGTATGTAATGCACAATACATTGTATACAGTGCAGCAGTAAGTACTACGTAATACATACGGTTGAAAACATTATAACATGCAACACATGATAGGATGCATTGGTCATATGTAGCATACTGAGTACAATGCAGGACCATGCAATGTACAACATGGTGTAAAAAGTGCATCAGTCAGCATATAGTGTGCACTGTTCAGGCCTTTATATTCTACAACATGCAGGATTGAGAGTAAAGGTTCTATGTTAAATGCATATCACAGCTTGCAGAATGCAGCCAAAAGGATTAAGTGCAACATTTATGGTGGCCATTGCCCCCTAAATGTTGGTGGTAAGGAGGTTCTTTGCATGCTGGTTGCCTCTGTATCCCCTTAAATTGAGTTCAATGGCCTTCCTTCACTGGTTTGCTCCATTTTCATTGGTGGCCAGTGGCTTAGGTATCCCTTTATCATGGTGTTCCATGTACCCTGTATGCCCCCTTTTTTGGCTCTCTGTACAATATTAATAACACTTCTTTTGTTATTATTTCTTTTTAGGAGTGCCCTAGTGGACTGGTGGATGAGGAAACATTTAAGCTCATCTATTCTCAGTTTTTTCCACAAGGAGGTCAGTGGATTTCTCTTGTTTCTGTTTACATTGATATCTTAGCTATGAAAAAAAGAAGTCTTACTTTACAGATTATTAAAAATTTCAGAAGAATTCCCTGTTATTTTTTTTAATAGTAAACTTATTTGCAGTGTAATGAAAAATGTATTTGCTCATATTCAAATTCTATCTGCAGCCACAAAGTTGCATTTTTTGGCTTTGGACAGGGTGGTGAAGGGTTATACACTCTCTCAAGTTAAAAATTGGTTTCTGCGGTCTCGATGGGGAAATGTCCCCTCACTTCCTGTACTGGTGACTTGCAACACAAGGGCAGAAAATAGGGTGGAAATGTCATACCATGTAAACATGAGAACCTGTAGATATTGTCCTGGCCAAGACTCAAACCTGGGAGCCAGAGCTGCAAAGACCAGAGCTAACCACTGAGCCACCATGCTGCCAGACATGGGCACTACCTGGAATCTCTCAATCCCAAGGCAGGTGTGAAACAAAGTGCCCAAAGTGAGAGAATTAGCTGCAGATGGAGGGTGAATATGGACTGGGGAGGGAATAGAGTGCAAGGTGAATATGGACTGGACACTGTGGGCAGAGTAAAGGGTAAGTATGGACTGGGGAGTGTGGCAGAGTGGTCAGTGAGCATGGACTGGAAAATGGGCAAATTGGAGTGTGAATACGAACTAGGAAGGGCAGACAGTAGAGTAAAAGGTGAGTATGGACTGAGGAATGGGCAAAGTATAGAGCAAGTACGGACTGAAGAGTGTGGCTAGAATGGAGGACTGGACACTGTGGGCAGACTAAAGAAAAAGTAAGGACTAGGGAGTATGGCAAAATGGTCGGTCAGTATGGACTGGAAAATAGGCAAATTAGAGAGTGAGTCTGAACTAGGTAAGGCAGACAGAGTAGACAGTATGGAACTGTAACATGGTAGCATTTTAATTTGTCATTAGTTTTTGTCCCAGTAACTTTTAAGAAAGTGAAGTGCTAAATACCTCCCAAACAGGGAAGTAGACAGCAATAAAACCCAACAGGGGTTCTGAACCTTTCCTAATCAACCAAAAAAGGGAAAACAAACATTACATTTTCACTTTTTAATGAGCATGGATCTCAGAGTGATATCACCATGCAGTGGAACCCAGTGAGCTGCTCCCCTTTTCCCCCACCATTTTCAATTGAAACCACCATTGCTCTGTATAATGGATAATACCGGTCGCTAGCCGTCGACGGGTTTTTTTTGATGATGTTCTTATCTCACTGCAAGTTTAATTTTCTTTTCTTGCTGAAGTCTCACTTCATACACTGGACAACTTAAAGAAACAAAATGCTTTCTACAACCTGCAGTGACATGAAACATCCACATTGATACTTATAGAAAAACACGATGTGACCTTAGTCCAGTTTCAGTTGATTGTAAGCTCCGGCGTTTATTCTTAGCAAGAAGTGGAAATGCCTGGTTATTAGTAGATATTTTCTGTGTTGTTAAATATCTTTTTTTCTTTAAAATAATAACACTAAAGTATTGAAACCAAAGTAATAATGTGATTTCATAATGCTTGATCTCATTTACAGCAGTGTATAGCATGACAGAGCATTGCATGGAGGGCAGCACGGCGGCTCAGTGGTTAGCACTCTGGTCCTTGCAGCGCTAGGTCCCAGAGTTCGAATTTCGGCCAGGACACTATCTGCATGGAGTTTGCAGGTTCTCCTCGTATTTACGAGGCTTTCCTCCCACATCCCAAAAACATGCAGTTAGGTTAATTGTCTTCCCCCTAAAATTGCCCATATCCTGTATTAAAGACATATGACTCTGGTAGGGACATTAGATTGTGAGCTCCTTTGAGGGACAGCTAGTGACATGACTATGGGCTTTGTACAGCTCAGTGTAATATGTTGGCGCTATATAAATACTGTGTAAAAATGCTGAATGTTAACTGGGCCTGTAATTCCTAATTCTTACTTTGTTAGCTTTGCCAGAGTAACAGCCATTCTCCTTCATTGCATTATGTTTAATGCCACATATAATATTCAGCAGGTGAATGCCACCTGTAAAATGAATGATCCGGAAGACTTGTTACTAAAGAATGTGGTGAAGAGGCATGAATAGCAGGATATCACTTTACACATATTCACTTTTTGACTAAAAGGAAACACAAATACCTCATTGTTAGCAGGAGTTGTATCCATCTTCAATTTAAATCTGCATGAGCAGTCAGCAATGACTGCTGCTTGGCTTTCCTATAAGAATGCCCAGCATGTTCCAAAGGTATTGTAGAGGAACCCTGTATCAAAAATGCGTCGAAAACTGACATTTTAGTCAATAATAACACAAATTTCTAAAAAAAATCATGATATCATGAGCATCATAGATAGTGATATTTATTTTTTGTATGGATACCCTAACATTATACAACACTTTAGCTGTATTATAAGATTATGACAAGATGAAGAAAATGGAGAGATCAACCCAACTGTATTTATTGTACATAAAGAGCACCTGTCAGCCAAGCTCATACTACATGATGATTGCAGAGCTGTTACTCTGCCTAAACAGAGTGCATATTGGACCTGTGCAGAGAGACTGCTGCTCACTGAAAGAACAATGGTTGTTGGTTTCTATCATTTATATAGGACTGTAGGTTTTAGAGGCACAGAGAATAATTTCAATGGTAGGACTTTAAGCACTTACCATCTTAATGATCCCTGAGTGTTTATAGGACTGATACAAGAAAACCAACACAACTACCACACAGGATCTAAGTAACAAAGTCCACGTATCAGGAGTATGTAATGCACAATACATTGTATATAGTTAAAATCAATCATGATATAGAATACAACAAGCCACATTTATTCAGTGACACAATCCGACTTACAATCTGTAAACATCAGGCACTATGTGCTCTTCGCCCCGCACCGGTAAATAGCAGTGTGTAGCATTAATGGACAATATCGTGGCAGCGACCTCCATGCATTAATGTGAATGTGCATGACCCGGCTTGCTTTTGTATCTGAACTCAGAATATTGGCCATATGCAGGGGTGAGGAATAATACCCGGCATTGTATTGAAAGCAGAAAACTACAAGCTCTTTCCTTCTCAAATGACAGATCAATAAGGTGAGATGTGGTAAAGAAGGACACTGTGATGCAGCACGTCTCAGATGATCACAGTGTATTTTGGTGAAAGATTTCTTTTATTGTACTTAAGGGATTTAACATCTGACCTCTGGAAAGGTAATTATATTTTCCATCTATATCAGCTTCTCTCATACCAAAGGGATGGCTATATTATTATTATACAGTATTTATAGTGCCAACATATTATGTAAACCTATAGTATAGAAGTAAGTATAGAAGGCCTCACATCACCAATGGATCTCACTGCTCTAATATTATACAATGTATTCATATCCCTTCACTATTTTCAATGTTGTTATGTTGCAGCGTGATGCTACATTCATTTTGATTCTTTTTTTCCCCCCATTAATTTACACTCAGTGACCTATAATGACAAAGCAAAACCAGAATTTTACATATATCCAAATGGAATCCATAAATATTATAGTAAGAAACTGAATATGTCACCACTGTCTCTGTAGATGAATAAAGGTAGACAATAAAGCAGAATTTTGTAAATGTATTAAAAAGCAAAAACTGAAATCCCATATTTACGTGAGTAGTGTTGGTGTTCGAATTCAGGTTGTCCGGATAGACCCGACCCCAAAAACACGGGATTCGACTTTGCAAATTCGTGTGTAAAAAAATGTGTTAAAAAAAAGAGCCTTTAATGTTAATGTAATTTATTGAATGTGTGTGATTTGGGTAACTAACTTTTATTTTTTTACAGGTTATCCCACAATGACAGGATGATTCCCAGGGCTGCACAGCTGTGAGAATCCTCCTGTGAGTGTGGGATCCCCGGGCACTAGAGGTTAAATGGGGACAAGTCTCCCTATTCATCACCTCTAGTGCTGTGTGATTGGCTGAGGAAAGGTAAACCCTGATGACAGCTCAAGCGTTTAGCCTCTAGTGCCTGGGGATTACATGGGACATAGAGAATCTCTATCCAAAAACACATACTATAGTTACGCTAGGGCGGCAATAGCAATCAGGGGAGCGGAGCTGTCAGCTCTGCTCCCCTGATTGCTCTTGCAGCTCTACACAGTCCTGAATTTCCCCCCATTGACTTTAATGGTGTTCAAATTCGTTCGATCACCCGAACTTTATCGCCCTATTCGATCGAATAGCTGTCGAATCGAATAGTGAGATATTCGGCCAACACTATACATGAATATTCAGACCCTTTACTTAGTTGAAAGCAATTACGGCCTCCAGACTTTTTGAGTGATGATGTAACAAGCTCTCTACACCTGGATTGGGGGATTTTCTGTGATTCTTCTTTGCAAATCCCCCCAAGCTTGGCCAGGTTGGATGGGGACGGTTGGTGGACAACCATTTTCAGGTCTCTCCAAAGATATTCCATAGGGTTCGGAGACAGGGCTCTGGCTGGGCCACTCCAGGACATTCACAGAGCTGTCATCAAACCACTCGTGTGTTGTCTTCTCTGAGTGTGTTTTGGGTCATTGTCATGTTGGAAGGTGAACCTTCAGCCCAGTCCTTAACACATGGGAACAATGAAGTGAAGTATCTTATAGTGAGTTATAATACTTTCCTTTGTCATTGCGGACTTCTTACTTTGAAGTTCTTTTTGCATTCTTTGTTCTTCTTACTGTTTGTTGTATTTGATTTGGATTTTAGAATGTCTGATCTAGTGATTAAAAACATTTAAGTATACATGTTTGTTGCTGTTGTTGTGTATGATAAGAAAAGTGCTCAGTTGATTTGTAATATTTTTTTGACTTTCAAAAAAAAATTAAATTGTGGGAAAAAAAAACAATTCTACAACTAAAGATGCTTATTGAGATTCATACAATTTTTTCAATATCTTATATTCAATCTTATGGAGTTGCTAATAATGACAATGCACAATGCATAAAAATTCTGTAGGTTCCCACCAAGTAATGTTGAGGGAATGTCAGATTCCCTGTTTTATAAATTGATTCCTAAGTATGACTCATCTGAGCCTTCATGGTTTTATAGCAAGATATAACTATCACAGCTTACATAAGCTAAGTAACTTTGTAAGTTGTTCTAGCAAGCACCCAGTGTTGCTGATACAATATAAATCAGTTTGTAAGGTTTAGGTCACATGGACAGTCTTTGAGCGTTTTCTGGGCAGCTCATGATGCCACCAAGTTGCTGCCACCCAGTCAAAACTGTGCCCAGGTGGTTTTGGTGGGTGGTGAGCAGATGGACGTCAAATGCCCCAATTCTCTCTCCGTAGTGTTGCCACAAGCGCATGTGTTTGCAAACTGGCAGCTACACCTACCTGAGCGAGAGAGAGACACCTGCACCACCAACTGCCCCTAAACTCTAGGTAAGTATGCAAATTGCAACCAGGGGAGGAACCTGCACAACTATGCAAGACTGAAGGGAAGGTTGGAGAGCAGAATAAAGCTCAAAATGATATCTGTGCATAGGCCATCATGGTAACTGTACAACAGATCCCACCTATTGGAGGGGCCCTTGTTCTGCCATAAATATACCGTGTTTCCCCGAAAATAAGACCTACCCCGAAAGTAAGCCCTAGTATGCTAATCATGCAAGGGTGAAATTTAAGCCCTCCCCCGAAAGTAGGCCCTATTGGCTTCTTTGGAGGGTGTGGTCACGTGGTACACGGAGGGATACCAAGAGGAAGGAGGGAGCAGAGAGAGAGAGAGCAGGAGATTTCAAAAGCACTGGAGCAAGGGGTGAAGAAATCGCAGGGTTAATTAACCTACAGTACTCAGGTGTGACACCAGGTGAAAGTGACAGGACCTGGAAATGTTCTAAATATGGGGGATGAAGGAAAGTTTGGAACCAAAGGTGAAACCAAGACAAATGTCAGGAGAATGTTCTGTACTATATTATACTTTTGGTACAAGTTACACACAAGCCACACGTGAAGTTCTGTGTGATTGTTGTTTCATGTGCTGCCAATTGGTGAATCTGCTGTATCCTCACTCAAACCTCCTAAATAGAACATTCGTAAGCAATTGGCCTTGCTGACAAATGCAATGCTTCCTGGTTAGTGCTGGTAGTTTATTGACTCCACTGACAATATATACCTATGCAGAATAATAGGTATATATAATGCATTCAAACTGCACAGATTCCATACAAAAATAAAGATTAAAAAAGAATTCCATTGAATTGTACCTAATGGAAGAGGCTGGAGCAATCTAAGATATGCGGCCCATGTGAGTGATGTTTCAATATTCAGCTGAATATAAATCTCTCGTTTGTATTTTTATGTTTTTCTTTTTTAAGTTGTTTCAGTATGAAGTGAAGTATCTTATAGTGAGTTATAATACTTTCCTTTGTCATTGTGGACTTCTTACTTTGAAGTTCTTTTTGCATTCTTTGTTCTTCTTACTGTTTGTTGTATTTGATTTGGATTTTAGAATGTCTGATCTAGTGATTAAAAACATTTGTGTATACATGTTTGTTGCTGTTGTTGTGTATGAAAAGAAAATGCTCGGTTGATTTGTAATATTTTTTTGACTTTCAAAAAAAATTTAAATTGTGAAAAAAAAAAACAATTCTACCACTAAAGATGCTTGTTGACATTCACACAATTTTTTCAATACATCTTATGGAGCTGCTAATAATGACAATGCACAATGCATAAAAATTCTGTAGGTTCCCACCAAGTAATGTTGAGGGAATGTCAGATTCCCTGTTTTAAAAATTGATTCCTAAGTATGACTCATCTGAGCCTTCATGGTTTTATAGCGAGATATACCTATCACAGCTTACATAAGATAAGTAACTTTGTAAGTTGTTCTAGCAAGCACCCAGTGTTGCTGATACAATATAAATCAGTTTGTAGGTTTAGGTCACATGGATAGTCTTTGGGCATTTTCTGGGCAGCTCCTGACTGATGCCACCAAGTTGCTGCCACCCAGTAAAAACTGTGCCCAGGTGGTTTTGGTGGGCGGTGAGCAGATGGACGTCAACTGCCCCAATTCTCTCTCCGTAGTGTTGCCACAAGCGCGTATGTTTGCAAAGTGGCAGCCACACGTACCTGAGCGAGAGAGACAACTGCACCACCAACAGCCCTATAACCTAGGTAAGTATGCAAATTGCAACCAGGTGAGGAACCTGCACAACTATGCAAGACCGAAGGGAAGGTTGGAGAGCAGAATAAAGCTCAAGAAGATAACTGTGCATGGGCAATCATGGTAACTACAACAGATCCCACCTATTGGAGGGGCCCTTATTCTGCCATAAATATAGTTTGACGTTCCTTTTAATTATGCTATCCAAATCCTTTTCTTATATTACCATATAGATTTTGATTTTGATTAGAGGTATCTACATATCAACAATGCAATAAATACTTGGTAATGTCAATACAAGACCAACGGTTTAGATTCCTGGTTTGTAACCAATCGGAACAAAGCCCCACAATAACAGATCCAGTAAATTCCTTTTTGAAGGAAGATTCAGTCAAAATTTGTGTTCCTTTCAGCTTTAACCCATCATTAGTTATTTATTTCCAAATCTGTGTTTTGCTATATGAATTTTAAAAATGTTGGATAATATAGGGAAGATTTATTTATATTTCTATTGTTAGATTTAGATTTCTGTTATTATATTTATATTAAGGAATATAAGCTGCTCATATAGCAATAGATTATCCAAGCAAGGCATGTTTCAACTTATAAAACAGTTTATATTCCTCTAGTAAATCAGACTCTATGTCCATGTTCCAACATTCTCAATTAAACCAGTGATTGTAAACCTATAGTATAGAAGTAAGTATAGAAGGCCTCACATCACCAATGGATCTCACTGCTCTAATATTATACAATGTATTCATATCCCTTCAC
>NC_092859.1:157646137-157650691 GCF_032062135.1 Pyxicephalus adspersus
TATTCATTCCTGAGCTTGGCTTTTGGTGTTTTTCCGGCATTTATATAAACAGCATCTGTTTCATGTTTTTATGATTTCTACAGTATATATTTTTACATTACTAAATGCATGCGTGATGTATATGAATATTATGTACACATGTGCCAAGATTTTTTAATAACTCCTTTTCCCTGTTATTGCAGATGCCACAATGTATGCTCACTTTCTATTTAACGCCTTTGACTTGGATAGAAGTGGTGCCATCAGGTTTGAGGTAAGTAACAGGAAAAAAGGGGGTATACGTTGGGAAGTACATAGCACTGGATTAAAGAAAATCATAATATGTTTGTTAAGCTATGTGATGAATTGATCATTGAACAAATATATAAATGAATCTTGCATGATGAAGACTTAAAAGTGCAGATCCAAAATGACTGCCTGCCCAAACTCTGGGTAGCATATTTGCTGTCATGGCCTGTTTTTTTTAAACCTTTGCCAGGTTTGCTGGATCACCCAGGTTCACTGATAAAAGTGTATCCCCTCCAGCCTTGGAGAGATTTATTAAATCAGGGCCATAATGTCTATTTATTTAAGGTCAATGTATATAGCAGGGAATCTGATCTTCCTTGATACATTACCTGGAGGTGAATAAATTGCTGCGATTGAAACGCATAGAACTGGAATATTCTCCACCAGTGAATGTTTCAGTGAATGTCGGATCTTCTGCTTTAAAAAAACCCAAACCTAAAAAGACCCAATAGTGTAGATGAGCTATGTCCTGTTCTGCTTACCATATGCTGTGTATCTGGAATGCCCTCCCTACTGGTTGCTGCCCTGTTGTTCCCATGCCTGATGTCAGTATGCTCCAACTGCTGTCTGAGGCCTCATTGCCTAAGCTGTACTTGCATGGACTTGTGCCCGTTCATACACAGCTCGGCTGTTCCGCTCTTGGCAGAAATACTGCCTGTGCTGTGGCAAGCATTGATAGCACAGCTTGGAAGGAGTAATTGCACATATTGATCCAACTTTTACTTGTTTGAGGCTCAGCTTAAGAAGAACTTTCACCTATGTGAACAATTAAAAGAAAAAAAAGGAAGTGATGTGACAAATATCAAAGACACATTTACCCTTTTAAGTAGGACAATGATACTTGCAATTTTTTTTATATTTTGACTGGCTTCCTCTATTTTGTGGTGCCATTTTGACTGCCCTGGCACATCCTTCAGAATCCTCACTGTATGTGCACATGCATGATATGTGATCCCTAGGTGTGCACTGATGGAGTGTGACCGGATCACCTTCTGCATGTAGTATTATTCTCCTTGTACAGCACATGCTACCACATTCCATGCCTGTGCACCAAGGCTCTAAACAGCGACTTTTCCTGCAGCATGCACACTTTTTGTAGACTTATCACATCTGCACACCAACCCACACATCAGACACAGGCTGTACAATAGACAGTACAAGCAATATAATTTTACAGTCAGAATTTGAAGTCTACTTTGGGTACCAGATTTTGCATGTGCACAGTCTAGGTTATTTTCATCTACTGTGGGTATAAAGTAAGGGGAGGCTGCCAGTAGATAGAAGGTATTACCAACATAGTCTACCAAAATACTATGCAAATTGTGGAAGCTTCCTCTTTAGGTCAAAATGATCATAGGGATGCTAGAAAAAATAGTGTTCAGAACAAATCATTCCCAACCCTAGACAGATTATCATGTATTCAAAAATTTGCCACCAACATAAAAAGATGGAGAATTCACAATGAATCTTAAGCTGCGTACACACGTGCAATTTTTGTAGTTGGAAAGGATCTTTCACGATCCTTTCCAACGACAAGTGGACTACACCATGCATGAACGGTGCTGTACATACAGCACCGTTCTGCTCTATGGAGATGGGAGGGGGAGAGCGACGGAGCGGCACCCTGCTGCGCGCTCTCCCCCTTCCCTTTCATCAGGATCAGTTGTCGTCCATCGTCCGTGGATCCGCCAGAACGGTCATTCGAACGATAGACGACACCGACTGTACACACGGCAGATTTTCGCCCGATATCTGTCCGATTATCGGGCGATAGAAATCTGACGTGTGTACGCAGCTTTAGATGGAACAAGCAATCCAGAGTGGTGGATTTGTTTAAGTAATAATCATTCTCTTCAAATGTGAGCCTAGCTGTTGCTCCGCAGCAAATAATCATACACAGAACATCATAAAGAGAATAAAATATGTATGACAGATAGTCAGTTCATTTATTCTCTGTCTTTCTATTGCATCAGTACAACATGCTGAGCAGATGTGCAGATGGAAATATCTCTTCCCTATGTATGGAATCTGGGATTGTGATATAGTTCTGTGAGGTTGTTAATTCATTGGGAATCGTTCATTCATACTAATTCTTATCTGGTATGTGCATGTAGCTTAATGGCGGCCTAAACAGTGGCAGATCAAACAGAACAATGATGGGGTAGATTTCTGCCCACAACTTGCAGCAAAGCTGGGAGTCATTGCAATCCCAGCCTGGCATTCACAGGCAGCCCCTCCGATCCTTTAGTCTTTTATGTAAAAGCAGCAACATTTTCCAACTAGTTGGGTGATAATGAGTATCTGACTACCCACTATCTGGTAGTACAGATCTAGTTGCGAGTAATACTAGAAATCTGTAACATTTCCTGCTTTCATTAAGCCATGCAAAATATCTTCTTCTGAATTTCTGGATTCAGAAGAAGATATAAAATTGATGAGCTGAGTTGGAGGAAGGCAAAAGAGGTTTGCTTTCCTCCTCTCTATCCCTGTGCTCCCATGGCAAACATAGAAAAATATTAAGATATATATAAGATATAGATAGATATAATGAAGATATATTTAACACTAGAACACTAGAGGGCAGCAGAGTGGCTGCACTGTCAGCTTCCTGTCTAAAATAAATCTCCATGTCCCATTATTCCTCCCATTATGTATCGTAGATGGGGGTGTTACATTTGTAGTCTCAGCCCTCTACTGCACATTGGGGTGGCTACAAATGAAGACATTTTGAAAGGAGCATAAATTGTAGCCACATGCGCCAAGGGTATGCAGTTCACAGGGATTTTATGGGGCAGATGTAAAGCGGAACTAAACTCCAGAAATTGAAAAACTGTGGCCAGGCAGGTCCTTAATTGCAGAACAGACAGGCAATGACCCTTTTGCATTAAAAGACCCAACGTACCTGACTGCATTTTTCCAATTTTTGTCATACACCCCCCTGTCCGGTTTCCATCACAGATACCACCATCATCTTCTTTCTTCTCCCATTACTGGTTTAGATCTTAGGCCATCTTGATTGGCCAAACTAGGATGACGTTACACTTGTGCAGTTCATTCAGTTCCGGCAGGGGTAGTTGGAATGCGCTGGGTAGCCCTGCATCCTGCACATGTGCAACTTAGCAAAGGATGTTGGGATGCCCAGCACATTTTTTGACAGAGCAAGACAATGATCAATCAGGTGAATATTTGCAGAAGGAACATCGTCTATCCCTTTCTGCAATAAAGCCCTACCTGATGCCAAATTCTCAGATCATCATGAGAAATGTATCATTAGGATATAAAACAAATATGATTTATTTTTGTTTTGACTTTAATGATACTTTAACCGATTTTCTCCATTGCGTCATACTGCATTGTATTGATAAATATTTAAAGGAAGGTCATTAATCTTCCATATGCAATCTGATCCAGCTAGTGACAGTGGATAATGCTGTATTAGCTGTATCTGTGACACAATTTTCTCTATAGACTGCAATGCATTAAAGCAGCCGCATTCTTCATCTAAGACTGCCGGCACCAAGGCTAGCAGGGTATTTACCCAAGAACTGATGGGTGCTATCCTCCTGGCAACTCCTAAAATGCATCTATACAGAAGGTGATCAAAACAGTAAGTCTGTTCTTTGCTAAGAATAGATCCCTGTATAGGGTAAGCATTGTGATCAATATCAGCAAAAATCAGAATAATGGAATAAAGATCGGAAGAGTGGAAAATCCAGTAAAATCCAATAAAAGCATTTGCCAGTATATACATTTATCATACAGTGTAATGACCTCTGTAAAGTCTGCAAATGCGAGTTGAAAATGGCAGATTTACGACAAATCCCATAAACTGGGGAAAATATCATCAGATATGAAGCACATAGATATTGTGGGTATTTTATAGGGTGTTGAGTATAGGATTCGGGTATTTTATAGGGTGTTGAGTATAGGATTCAAGTGAATCAATAAACAAACACATGGCAGTGATTAATGCTCATGTTGTACACTCGCATCTTTTTACTGTTTAAAGGTTTATTACTATTTATAATTATAACCTTTTTATACAAACCCCAACATATTATGCAGTGCTGTACATTAAATAGGGGTTGCAGATACCAAACCTACATAATAGACAAGTACAAACCATAACACAGGAGGAGGAGAGGACCCTGACCCAATAGAGCTTACAGTCTAATGGGTGGGGGAAGTATCACAGAATAGGAAGGGAGATACAGTATGTAGTGGTAGGAAGTAGTGAGGATTAAGAGACAGAAGAAGACGGGTAGG
>NC_092859.1:157651236-157662318 GCF_032062135.1 Pyxicephalus adspersus
AACCATCACTACTTCCCACACTACATATCTCCCATCCTTTTGTGTGTGAAATTCCCCCACCTCCTAGACTGTAAGCTCTTCGGGGAAGGGTCCTCTCCTTCTCCTGTGTCACTGTCTGTATCTGTCTGTCATTTGCAACCCCTATTTAATGCACAGTGCTGCGTAATATGTTGGCGCTATAAATACTGTATAATATTAATCTGCACCAGATACAGAAGCAACAAATATAATATATGTATATAATATAAATATAATGTTTGTTTCTTCTCTTTTTTGCCCTATAGGATTTTGTGGTTGGCCTGTCCATTCTATTACGAGGAAGTGTCCACGAAAAATTAAAATGGGCTTTTAATCTGTATGATATAAATAAGGATGGATATATCACAAAGGAGGTATGTCAGCTTGTTTTCCAGTTTATTTCATGACTCAACAAAACTGAATTTATTAGATATATTACTATTAGGTATAAAATGAGAACTATGCAGTGCCCTGGTGATATCTAAGGTGTTATATACTATACGATTCTCCAATGCCATGAAAGGAATCTACATGAAAGCCCACAAATGTCTCTCAAACTTCTTGTCACATAAAGCCCGGGCCAGGCACTGTTTTACAAACAATACTTACCTAAGCCTGATGGCCAAAATAAATTCTTGTCAGGTAAAAAAATGCGATTTATGAACGCAAGAGCCTGCCCTATATAAAAAAGAAAGATTTATGAGAACAGAGTCTGTCATCAGTTTTCGGAGATCTGGAGCATATAGACACAGAGAAGCATCACAAACTGACCTAAAATGCATTCTATATAGTAAAAGGAACCATCCAATGGCAAACCCACCCCTAAAGATTATATAAAGAAGAGAGTATGGTGCTCAGAAGTGAGCACTGAAGGGGGGTTTTGTGGGCTACAGTATAGTACAAAGTTAAGATTATACATGATATTCATTGATCTGATGAAATGTCACACTGGATGCTCTTCTTTTGTAACAATGAAGTAAAATCGTACCTTTGTACTATAGTATGGCCCTTCTTTCTTTTTTTCTTTATAATCTAAAATGCAGGTGGAATGCACCTGAAAGCAAGAAGCATTCACCTATGGACATAAACTCAAAGCACGTGGACACGGAGCCCCCCCAGCAGTACCACAGCGAATTGACTGAATGAGGGCCCAGTCTGCTCTTTTAGACTTAAAATAAATCTCCTTACCCTCTCCATATGGCTTACCAAATGTTTTATATATAAAATTAGACTCAGTTACATTCTATTTCTTTTTATAAACCTACTTCCATTTTTGTGCTTTGATAGTGGCCAGTTTGTTCTGGATGAGCTGGGGGGTGTAGTTTTCTGCTCTCACACTTTGACGTCTGCAAAATTCTGTGCATGTGTGGATTAAAGTTCTCATACCACCTCCACTACATTCATAGTAACAATGGGGGCATCAGGATGTGGATCTCAATGCCATTTTTGCATGCTGGTGATTAGTGGGTTGCCATAACTGTGTGTGGCGGAGGGCATGCAACATTCATCCCACAAAAACAAGAAAAAATGGTGACGAGCAGGGAAGAGGGTGGGTTTTGCTAAGTCAACCATCAATCCCAACATGCATCACTGAGACTTTAGCTGCTAAAATTTATTGGTTGAGGGGAGAAAAAAATTAAGGTAAAAAAATTAATCATTTTTTTTTCGCTAAATTGGTTAAGCTTTACCTATACATGGGATACATACTTGCAGGCAAAGAGAGTAAAGGGGCACCTTAAAGCGGAACTAAACCCACAATTACTAACCTATCCCAATTTTGTTGCAGAGCACCGCCATCCTCCTTCTTTTCTTCCTGAATATGGTATTCAGCCATCTTGATTTTCTGTGCCAGGATGACGTAACTCCTGAGCAGCTGTGTGGAGTTCATTCATTCCCAGTATGCACAAAGTGAAGCAGGGATTGCAGAGTTTCCCGAGCAACCAACACACATATTGCATATGTGCAGCTCAGCAAAATTTGCAATTTAAAAAATTAGCAAATTTTTACTTGCCGGTGATCAGGCAGATGAGAACAGTTATTGCAGAAGCGACATCACCTGCCCCTTTGTGCAATACCCACCTGCCTGAATCACAAATGTTTAGAGTGGGACTTTAGCTCCATAAAGGAGGAAGGAGTATGGCTTCAAAGCAATAGAATTAAAGCATTGCTTGATATGCTGCCCAACATTTCTTTTCTGCTAGTGTACATTAGAGAAGTCAAGAGGTACTATAGAAGAAAGTACAGAGGTAATGGTATTACCGGTTTGCTAGGCCGTGTCTTGGTGTAAGAAATTGGTGTAAGGAAGTCTGAGAAAACACTTGCATGACTGCATTTCTTTTCAACAAGCAGAGAAACAATTATGCACCTAACATAACATTTAAAACTGCAGCATGTGTACAATCATGAATCAAAGGTTGCAAAATAAAAAAATAACCTTTCACACAGGAAACTCACCCTTAAATTCTCACATTTTAAGTCTTTATCACATTTAGGAGATGCTGGCCATAATGAAGTCCATCTACGACATGATGGGAAGGTACACTTACCCTATGCTAAGAGATGACGCACCGATAGAACACGTGGAGAGATTCTTCCAGGTAAGTTTGATATTATATTACTGGACATGTGTTGTTATGCTTTATACTTTTGCAGAACATTTAGCAGTTTATGTAGAAAAAATGGTCATTACCTGGGATATGCAAGACCACCAAATCATTTTAGCATTTTGTCTCAGTTTCTTATTCCAATTGACTGGTTTGCAGAATTCATCCTACATGTATTATCATTAATATTTTGTTCATATAGAAAAGGGGTTGGCAAACTCCGGCCATTAGGCCAGATACAGCCTAGCCGGTAGTTCGTTCCGGTCTAACGCCCCCTGGCTGATCCGGCCTAATGCCGGCCAGCATCCCACAACTCCAAATTGGCCAGGGGGCGTTAGAAACTACCGGTGCCAGAGCCGCTGGAGCTCCGGTGCCGCCCCCTTGCAGTTGCTCCCTTATTTACCGTTGCCGGCGTTGATACTTCCACCGCTGCGGTAAATAGGGAAAGCTCTCTGAAGGTAAATCCCTCTCCTCTGCAATGCATACGGAGGATAGGGATTTCACTTCAGGGGGCGTTCCCTGGTGGTGGGCAGATCCATTAGGGCGGGTCCGGCCTAGTGTGCTCCCGCTCACCCCATAAATGGCCTAGTGGCCATAAAACTTTGCAGACCCCTGATATAGAACAAGTGTTTGCTAATGTTCAAAGGGTACACCAGGCATACAATAATATATTACAGAACAATAATAAAAACAAGATCATAAAAACTAAACTCTGTCTGCTATGACATTTAAAGCAGAACTGTACAACAAAATTAAACACTTGCAGGTAGGTTGTTATTGCCACAGAGAAAGGTGATGTCCCCTTTGCAATAAAATAAATGTACCTGCAATTTTTTAGGCACACTCACCCCTCCTTGTTCTGTCATGGGTACCAGCATATTCACCCCATCCTCTTCTGGGTTCTGGATCTTAAGGCCATCTTAACTGGCCAGGTCAGAATGATGTAACCCCTTTGCTTTGCATGCATGAGTTAATTCATTAAACTGTAAAAAAGTAGTTACGTGTACATTACAGGAAGATTTTGAACAAATCAGGTACATTTGTTTTATTACAGAAGGGACCAAGCCAGTCTCCTCTGCCACAAACAACCTCCATGCTTGCAATTCTATACTAAAGTGTTTTTCCACTTTAAATCTAACAGGAAAAGTTACATTTTACAACATATCCAAAAGATCTTCATTTATAACTTCTTTAGGTTAAGGAGACCGTCATCAAATTATGTATAAAAAAATGAAGTATTTTAAATGCATATATGCATTTTCAAATATATTTCTTTTCTCGTGCAATTTGTCTAGAAACTAAAAAAATTGGCTAAAAAAATTGTGCTGGAGTATTTGGCAGAGTGTAAATTCCCTAGCACAGCCCTCTACCTTTCTTGAATATCATAGTTCCCTGGGACTGTCTGTGTTTTCCCAGCATCTTCAGAAGCAAAGGTAAATACTATATATCCAAAATGGCGGCACTTAGCAGAAGTCCTATAGGGGCTTCTGAATAGGGATGAACCCATTTCATCGAACTTCCGATGGGTCTGCGAAATTTCCGCAAACCGATTTCGCCGACCCATCGATAGATCGAGGAAATCATTACAAGATGATTCCTTCAGGATGAATCCTCCTGTGTGAGATCCCCCAGCACTAGAGGTTAAATGAGGGCAAGCCCTCGTTTACCCTCTAGTGCCCGGGGATCGCACATTGACAGGAGGAGTACAGGGGCTGCATCCATGAATGCAGCCTTGGGAATCCTCCTGTGTGTAATCCCCAGGCAAGAGGTCAGCTCTATATCCTGATTGCTCTTGCAGGTCCCAAAATATCCAATCTCGACGGCCGACTTTACACAGGCCATTCTCGCCTATGTTCAGTGGGCGAGAACGGCCTGATTCGCCGTGAAAACGAATTTTAAAATCTCGCTTGCTCATCCCTACTTCTGAATATCTAGACAAGAAACACCATGCAACATTCTGGGGGTAGAATGTTGTAAAATCAATGATTTGGCAACAAGTGCATAACTTATTATTACCATAAATGTGATATACAGTTGCTCTTAAAGAGACCCTCTTCAAGATCAATCGTATATCACCTTCTGGTAATAATAGGTTAAATACTCATTTGGCAAGCTTTGACACTGGCATGCAGCTGGAATTTACACTATGTAGACAAAAATTATGTGTACACCCCTTTGAAAAGTCCAGATGAACAAAGCCATCGCCATAAAAACGTGTGGAGGTATTGAAGTGGTTTACACAAAGCCCTGACCTCAACTTGTTGATTGCAAGATTTTTGTGCAATATCAGTGGAGGGTGTTATAGGCACAAGGTAGGAAATAGGTGCTCCATAATACCAGTTTGGTTTTGGAATGAGATGTACAACAATTTTATAAGGGTTGCAGAAACTTTTGCCCATATAGTGTACGTCAGCAAGCTTATAAGGACCACCAGACAAGTCTAATAATAAGATCTTACCACTAGAAGAAGTAAGGAATTTGAAAAATGAATTCATGAGATAAATAAAAGATGTCTATGGTTGGGCTAAAATGTCACACACAGCCTCTTTTTCTAACCATATAATGTGTATTTTTCTCTACTTTTGATCTCTTTTACAGAAAATGGATCGAAACCATGATGGAGTTGTGACCATCGATGAATTTCTGGAGACTTGCCAAAAGGTTATTGTTTTGACCTTGTTTGTCCATAATATTTAACTTTTTGGGGAAATTGAAAATGTTACTGGTAAACATAAATATTTCACAGTACAGTAACAAAAAGAAACAAAAACGCTTCAGCAACTGCCGAGGGTTCATAATTCAATGATTTTGCAATAGTGAACACAAAACTTACTGCCTGTAAGGGGTACATTAGGGAATGCAGACCTTACTGATTGCTTTGGCTTACTGCATTTTGAAGGTCTGATTTACCATGTAGACCTGTTCCATCTATATTTTCCCTGTATAATTTAAGTCCCTTACAAAACGTACTGCCATGGACACTTGTAGCGCAGCCATTTCTGTCTTGCCAGAACATTCTGGATGCTCCTCTTCCCCCTCATTAAAATGCACACCTCATATATATCCTCTTTTTCTGGTGCCCCTGTTCTGGTGCTTCCACATATAGTTTTCTCCATTAATGTGCTCCCTTGTTTTAGTGTTTAGCCTTATTGTGACCCCCCCCCCCCCAGATCTGGCCGCAGGGCACATAAGTACAATATTAACCTCCAGTCCAATCCTGACCCTTCCACTTCTCCTCTGCTCCCTGCCCCTGAAACCATTGGACCATGGCATATGACTATGATATGGAGGGATTGGGGACAAACAAAAGATGTCAGGAGGATCATAAGATTTCGGACTGTAATGCCAGGCAGGAGAAAGCAGAAATGGAGGAGGTAAATATAATACTTACCAGCATGCTGCACTGCCAGTTCTGTGGGGAAATATTTGGCAACTGTTGAGTGAACCTTCTTGTTTCTGGGTGCCCAGGCCTCAAAGCAACGGCTATGGTTTCTATGTGATCCCATGTGGGCAGCACAGTGGCCCAGATGTTAGTACTCTGGCTTTTGCAGCACTAGGTCCTAGATTTGAATCTCCCCGCATGGAGTTTGCAGGTTCTCCCCGTGTTTCTATATAGTCCCAGCACTGCGTAATATGTTGGGACTATATACTGTGTAGTAATAATGATAATAATAATCCCTACACCACTCATCCTTTGGTGGAATTCAAGAATCTGCTGATCAAAAGCCATCTGAGCAGCATGTTGATGACCAAACCTAATTAGGACCCAAATATTGGCATTTCCTTCTATTCCAAAAAAGCATAAAAACTATTTACAAGAATATGTCTGCACATTGCAAATTTTTGTAAGATAATTTGGCAATTAAGTGTATGTTTCTTTCCCCAGGATGAAAACATCATGAGATCCATGCAACTGTTTGAAAATGTGATTTAAAAGGCGATGTGACACTCCACCCATGCCAGCACTAGAAAGGACCCATCCAATGGCGTATGTCCACGCTTGGATCACAGACACCCCTCTTCCTTGTGTCACCAATGAGTCAATGGATGGAGTAATTCCTCTCCCAGGGAACAGACGATCCTTCTTACTGCCTGCCTGTTTGCACTGATCCCTTCCTCCTCACAGTAACAAACTCACCTTTTTAGGGACTCTTTTATATTATTAGAGGATAAAAAAGCACATATATCTCTGCAAGAGCTGGGATTCTTAAATCAGGGATTTTTACAGAAAGCCGCTCTTGCCTGAACCCAATGAAGAGACATGACTTGCACCCCATATTAACTGAACACATGCACATCCATCCTTTTGTTAGAAAAAACACAATTTCTACGCAGCAATTCTGCGTTCTGGGCTTCCTGAAGACCTGACAAATCCCCCATTCCTACATGTATAAGCTGCAGGAGGGAACCTGGTGAGCTCTCTCCCGTCCGCAGGATGGGGGTCACACTTTGGCACTGAAAGGGTTACGACAAGGTCATCATTTCTATTTCGTTGGAGCAATTTTTTTTTTCTTTAAAGAATGAGCCGATTTTTTATTTATTTTATGCATGTTCTCATCAAAACCCCATCCAAGCAATACATCACGTTCTGTCAGAAATGTTTGCTGCTGTTGATATTTTTTTGCTATTATTTTTGGCCTGTATGGTAAAAATAAAATGTATGGTTCACATTATTAGAATGAATGGAACATTAGCACTATGAAGTGATGTGAGCTAAGGTGACGGCATCATTTACAAATATGCAAAAAGGTTATGTATGGATTGGCCTGGCCTAAATTACCATTGTACTTGATATCTACCTGTTAGCCATTTTTAAAGGCCCTTCTTTGTGCCCCTTGTTTCACTATGGGTGCTTTATCCTGCCAGGAGGAGTGCATCATTAGGGTACTTTCATTGGAGGGGGGAATAAAGAGGGAAGAGGGAGTATTGTAGTAAATTACTGTAGTAAGCTATTTAGTAAACCCCCATATACCAGGGGTAGAACAAAGCAAGGAGTTTTAGTGGTATCAGTTCTAGTTTCCAGATACCACTAGCCACCCAAAATAATCTGTTTTAAAGTCAGATTAACCCGGCAATACTCACCTATTCCCGTTCCATCAAAGGGTGCCACTATCTTCCTTTTTCTTTAGTTCCTTAATGTAATCTTCGGCCAACTAGATTGGCCATACCAGGATGGCATAACTTCCAAATTAATTTGCATCACACACAAGGGAAGCTGGCATGCAAGTTCAGCAACATTTGGCATCTGGGAGATAAGAGCAGGTATTGCCCTTTTCTGCAATAACCACATGCCTAGTTCTCAAAAGTGGGCAAGGCAAGACTTAGGTCCAAAGCTTAAAATGGTAAACAGATTCAAGTGTATGACAAATAAAGAATGAAAATGGCATGTGTTGTAGCTAACAGTCTCCAAATGGGAAGTTGCACTCAATTTCTGGTAATCCTGCCGCATACGCACTTCCGGATCAATGGAGACAATGAAGTTGGTGTCCTAGGACATTAGGTGTCCAAGAAGACTACAGAACACCTACCCCTCTCCTTAATAACATAGCATATGTAAAAGGTGAAATGAGAAGGCAATAAATCAAAAATGGCAAGTAGAAGAAAAAAAGAGGTTTGAGGCTCAAGAATTCAATGCAGAAAAGTAATTATGTATTTATACCTTCTTGATCTATATATAATTATCAATACAAATTTATCCAGTTGTATCCCAACTCTTGTTATCATTCACAAGGTTGGGATATTCGTTCTAGACATTAATTTTCTAGGACCATACAGTGAAGAGTAAGTACATAATGTGGGACCTGTTTAGGATTTAGATTTAGGCCTTTGGCTGCAAATACACAGACACAAAACTTACTACTTGCCTCATACTTCTATAAACTCCTGAATCTTACATCTTCTCTGATGGGGATGAATGCTGTATTTTACAGTCCTACTCCTCTGATCTGAAGTCAAAGCAACTTCTAGGACCTGTATATGTAATGGTTTCCAACCTCACTGGTATATATCCTTTATATATAAAACCTACCACTAAAATCGATTTCTATAGTAAGCGTGTAAACTGCAGCTTGAACTATCTTTTATTAGACTTCTCCTTCAACAATGTGAATAAACTATACAGTTTTCTGAACAGCAAACCCCTAAAGAAGCCACCATTTGGTGAAAATGCGTCGAGACACAAGTGACCTAAACAGGTCCCATATTCTGTACTTACTCTTCACTGTATGGTGCTAGAAAATTGTCTAGGATGGATATCCCAACCTTGTGAATGCAAACAAGAGCTGGGATACATTTGTATTGATAATTATGTATGGATCAAGAAGGTATAAATACATAATTACTTTTCTGCATTGAACTCTTGAGCCTCAAATCTCTTTCTTTCTTCTACTTGCCATTTTTGATTTATTGCAAATACACTAGACGTTGCTCAACCTATATGCTAAGGTAAAAAAGAACCTTTCTCTACTGAAACTGAGCTGGGAAGGGGTGATAACACTGAAGAGAACACAAGAATTTACAATCTAACTAGATTTTTGCAATGGCAATTTGAGAATACAAGTCTAAGGTTAAGTGCACACATTCAATACTTGTCATTGTAAAGGATCTTTCATGATCCTTTCCAGTGACTAAAGACTGAACGATGGCAAAACATACAGAGCTGTTCTGCTCTATGGAATCTGGCGTGGAGCAACACCCTGCTGTGCTCTCTCCCTTTACCTTCTATTACGATTGTTTGTGGATCCGCCAGGACTGATCCATAAACAAGGAGTGCTGTACACACGCCAGATTCTCATCCAATAGTAGCACTGAGGCATTCATCAGATCATCTGACGCGTGTACCTAGCCTTAGTTTACATGAGGTATAGGAATATAGATATTCATTGACTATGAAGAATGTTCATGATCATCTCTGGCCAAATCTGTACAGCTGTCTCTTCTGTTGGATCACAAAATGACCAACAAATATCTGCCAGTGCAGTTTTCTATGCGGAGGACACAGCAGAACACCTCCCGCAGGCCCTGCCATTTCTATAGGACTAACAGTGTGTTTGTTCATTCTTACTGTCACTGGAAATGATCACTAATGATAATCTAGAGCAATGTTTCTCAACCAGAGTTTACTAGAACCTTAAGGTTTATAGCTGTTGGTAATGATGGTAGCTATGAGAAAACACAGAACAATTTTTACACTACTTGTAAGGTACCACATTCTTTATCCTGGTGAGGTACCCTTTGTTCAGCCGTGTGGGATCGTCGATTAAATTGGGCTTCACCTACCTGCTGCTATAGGGCTAGAGGCTTAGCCCACATTAGGAACGAGATAGTGATTACCCAAAAGCCCCCCCCCCCGGCATTTCTATCCCGATAGTGGACGCCATATTGCCTGTTGTAAGAAAGAGAAAGAAATTGATTGGTTGCCCTGTTGATGGCTTTTCGGCCTCTTGGCTAACATCAAGTGTAGTATCTGCTTTTAGCCTTCAGAGGTGTCAAAGCTTTTCAAGCTGAGACAGTGGAGAACCATTTCGATCTATCCCAGCCACTAGATCCTGGTTCGGTACCCTCTGCTTGCCCTTGTGGGATCGTCGATTAAATTCGGCTTCACCTTCCTGTTCTAGGGCTAGAGGCTTAGCACTCACTATGAATAAGACAGCGATCACGTGATGACATTGCACTTTGGGGGGAATGAGGGGTTGACCGAGCAGGTTACATTATGGTTTGTAAGCACTCCAGCTGGGAAGTCGCCATTAATTATTGTTTATATAGTAATCTTCTATTAGGAAAACCAAAAAACATCGAGTGCCTCAAAATCTGCCATCTCAGGAAATGCGCTGACTAAGCAGGGCTCTAATATGCAAATTGTGACTTGTGAAAAGTCGCCAGCTAAGATTCGCCTGTCTGTTGCCCCTGGACGCACAGAAGTCCTACCCTGATTTTAGTGACCGTCGTGGGGCAGGAAAAAATGTCCTTATAGAGTTATAGATATAAAGAAGACCTCCGATAAATCCAAAGGGCCACTTACATTGTCCAGCCCTCCTTCCAAATTTCAATGCAAAAAGTGGTACAATTTATTGCATGGAAATGTATTTTTTATTGTAGGCTGTAATTCTTAGGCATAACGCACTGATATTTAATAATAAACTTTAAATAACAGAACACAAAACTCTGTTAAAAAATATTTAAACATGTAATGTAACTGTAGTATCATTTATATTATATTTATATATATATTATATGAATATTTCTTTGTATTGGACTGCTATTTTCTATTGAATCCAATACAAAATTATTTGACTTTCCTGCCGCCAAGTCCTGGCTACACTGACGTCACTGGGAAACCCCGTAGATCGAATCTGTACTTCGCAGATGGAGATTGGAGGAAGCAAACATGTCCCTAGGACCTGCGGGGACCAGCTGGAGGGTGGGGGACAGTGACGGAACAAGGTAAGTGGGGTTTTATTCT